>NC_139705.1:27346669-27371669 GCF_964188405.1 Protomyctophum parallelum | reverse complement strand
TCTGGTTTCAAGTTCAGATACAAAGCTATAAAATACGTTGCATGTGTAGTTTTGCATCGGAGCATTACACTGGAAGATACAAAGCTACAGGCTACCATTCATATCTAATGGAAGAGAGCGACATGATGACACAAAGCTACAGGCTACCATTCATATCCAATGGAAGAGAGCGACATGAAGACACAAAGCTACAGGCTACCATTCATATCCAATGGAAGAGAGCGACATGAAGACACAAAGCTACAGGCTACCATTCATATCCTATGGAAGAGAGCGACATGAAGACACAAAGCTACAGGCTACCATTCATATCCAATGGAAGAGAGCGACATGAAGACACAAAGCTACAGGCTACCATTCATATCCAATGGAAGAGAGCGACATGAAGACACAAAGCTACAGGCTACCATTCATATCCAATGGAAGAGAGCGACATGAAGACACAAAGCTACAGGCTACCATTCATATCCAATGGAAGAGAGCGACATGAAGACACAAAGCTACAGGCTACCATTCATATCCAATGGAAGAGAGCGACATGAAGACACAAAGCTACAGGCTACCATTCATATCCAATGGAAGAGAGCGACATGAAGACAGGCTACAGGCTACTTCAACTGATGTGATGTGGAGTGTGGGATGGGGTTCTAGGATGGGACAGGGTTCTGGGTGGGGGCTGGGGACCAGGGCCCCTTTAGCTCTCAGGGGCCCTTTGGATAAACTGGACAGTGCGGTACTGGGTGTGAGGCCCTGACAATTAAGAGCTCCTGGGGGCCCTTCAATTGGCCGTTGCTTGTGTTAAATGATGGGCCCAGGGGCCCTCAGCATGGGGGTTAATCTGTCCCTGGGCGGGGTGCATGGGTTCTATAGGATGTGAATGGGTTCTAGTTGGGGAGGGAGGACATCGTGATTATTATCGTGGTTATAGTTGCAAAAACTAGTTGCAAACTGTCAATCACAGCGACTATACTGGCCAATCACAGCAGGGCTTTCCTCGAAGTGCGGTGGGATGCGAGGGAGGGAAGTTGTTCCTCCTCCATGACGTGGTGGTCATGTGACGGGTCATGTGACATGTGGTCGTCTCCTCCCTGCTCTCTCCCATGTGTGGCGAGGTAATGATGGTAACCATGGCAACTAAAACCAGCTCACAGAGCCGGTTTGTTTTAATCCGGCCCTCTCCCACTCTCTCTCTCTCTCTCTACCCCTCTCTCTCTACCTCTACCGCTCTCTACCTTTGTCTCTCTCTCTCTCTCAGCATGACACACACGCACACACACACGCACGCACACACACACACACACACACACACACACACACACACACACACACACACACACACACACACACACACACACACACACACACACACACACACAATAATAATAATGGCAATAAATGAAATAATGGTCCATGCTCCAGCTCAGCGTCGCCCCCAGGAGGTGTGTGTGCATGGTCATGACATCGCTGCTGTCACTCGGGACACAATGGTGTGTCAGCTCCATTCGCGCGCGCACACACACACACACACACACACACACACACACACACACACACACACACACACACAATGGTGTGGCACGTCCATTCATGCTGGATTGGGATAATCCCAGCGCGCGCGCACCCCGCGGGGCGCACACACACACACATCCTCCTCCTCCACACTATTGTCCCGACCCCCACAAAACATCTAGCATGCTACGGGATATTCTGAGGCCGGGATATTTGTATCATATCCTGAAAGACACACACAAGCGTGCACACACAAACACACACACACACACACACACACACACGTGGCCGTCCACCATGGCTGTTGAGAATGATGCAATTTGGGAACCTAATATATTACCCGTTGTCAACTTGTCATAGCACCCATTTTAACTATCTGTGTCCCTTTTGTGCCCATACTGCATATGGAGATCTCTGTATCTGCCTGTGCCTGGAATAGTGCAAGCTGACTGTAATCAATTGGCAGGTGTGGGGTTGCCATGGCAATCAATTGCCTGAGGCAGAGGCTGGAAATTGCACAGGTGAGGGGACTTGGGCTCATTATGTCCACTGGCAGAGCCTCACCAGAGCCTTTTGTGGTGTTTCGGGACAACGGTGTATGCCACCGCCGGGCACTGCACCTCCCTGTGGTGATGTGGACCGCGTGTGTCAAATGTGAAGTCGGTGGGGCAAACGGGTCTCCAGTTATGTGGATTACAACCGTACACACAGACAGAGACGTGGCATTAATAGTTAGATATCAGACTATTGTACTACAGGCGGTGTGGCGGCCATACATCTGAGTGGTTAGTGAGGCCGCCTGCAGGAAGAGCCAGAGCCCCTGATTGGTTGTCCCAGGTTCGATACCACACCAGGCCAGCAATGTGTAGACTAATTATAAGCCGTTAACCCTAGAACACTAAACATGGGTGATTTTCACCCGGACAATAATATAAAATTAAATTAAATAATATCTATCTTTCCCTATATAGCACGTGGAAGGAACACCTTATTCCAACCAGTTCCTTTCCCCTCCATCAGGCTGGCCAGGGGGAGGCGTTAGCACACCATAGCTCACCATTTAGACCTGATGCCGATAAAAAAAAAAGGCTTCTAACAGTTTTCTGAAAAACATTATGTTTCTATGTCAGTGGTGCTCAACCTTTTCCATGTCAAGGACCCCCAGAATAATCTGTATTTGGCCGCGGACCCCCATCTGAAAATATGTTGTTCCAGGGACCGCCCCAGAAGCAAAGATTTTAGTTAAAAACGATTCCCTCTGAAAGAATATATATTCAAAGATTTGCACCACATTTTCATGATTAAAAAAAATAGCAGATCTACAAGCTCCGATCTACGAGCTTGTAGTACTCGGACATATCAGATCCGTAAGCTAGCGGCGCGCTGCGTTGCAGCGGGACGCGAGCTTGTACATCTGCCATTCTCGCAATCGCTCTTGTACGACACAAAAGTATAGAGTGTCGCAGTCCCGCCCCCTTTCAAAACGACGAGACATCAGGATTACAGGATTAATAATTATGAAGAAGAAAAACAAACAAAAAAGTGCTGTACCCTGCCATCTTTTTCTTATTTTTAATTATTTGTTCGGCCCAATTTATTTTTATTTTTATTGTCATGATTAGTCAACTGGAGGCTGAACCCTTGACAGTCAAACGGACCAATGAAATGAACAGTGACACCACACTATCAGCCCCTCCCCTAACCCCTCCCCCTTTATCATACAACTACAGCTGTAGGTGCGGCTTCAGTTCAGGTGGATCACCACCCATCACCACCCACCAGGCAAACCAGGCATACTTAATGAACTGGTGGGCGTGCCCACATAAAAGCATGATTTTAACAAATACTGTACACTTTTTGGAAAAAGTTCTTCCTCCTTATATTATAATAATACCTGTTGATCATATTTTAGGGTGGAAATAAATTGTGGCACTTCATCTTTAAATAAATAATGTTTGAAACATCTATGGGAAAAATAAATGGGGAATTATTTCCTGGTGCCCTGGTCATTCTGAAAGGGGGCAGGACTGTGATAGGCCTATAGAGACCCACAGGGACTACAAATTTCACGCCCCAAAATGAGACAGCGGCCCCACTTCTGGTCCGTTTGAACAGTGTACTGCAGCTGTCAATGCAATCCCTATCATACAATACCCTTATTTCACTGGTTGATTACTGAGGCTGACTACAGTAGGCTAACTACAGTTGAATTTCAATGGACTTCTATGGGCTGGCCTGCAGTACACCGTTCCAACGGACCAGAAGTGGGGCCGTCTCATTTGGGGGCGTGAAATTTGTAGTCCCCGTGTGTCTCTATGGGGCGATGATTTCAGAGTACAGAGACGCCAGGTTTAATTGGGACGTCTTCAAGTGGGTGATGATCACCAAATACGTGAACCCCGCGCCACTCACCTCCCAAATATGGTGCACGTGTGCGTGTGCGTATGTGTTGTGCCACCCCTCTCTCTCTGTCTCTGATGCCTCTTCGCCCGTCTAATCCTGTAGGACTTTAAACACCCCCCTCCCCTCCTCCTCCACTGTCCCGCTACCAAACCGCTCTGTTGCTAGGAGACTGGAGGGGTTGGAGTTGGCCGCCCCCCAACCCCCCTGGCAGTCTCTGCACACACACACACACACACACACACACACACACACACACACACACACACACACACACAAACACACACACACACACACAGTAGCAGTGATGCTGAGGAGAGAGTACAAGCATCCTGCACACAGGCGGGTCGAGGGGGTCACAAGGCTAGAAGATGTTATATATTACACCACAACACATCATAGTATATAGTCTCTCTCTCTCTCTCTCTCTCTGGTGATTATAATTATTATTATTCTTTGATAGAGTCAGGTCCACCATATACAAGCTTTGACGCACGCACGCACGAGATCACAGAGCGCAGCACCATTTACAGCCTATTAGCATACTGTCCCACTTTGTTAAAATGTTGGCCTCGCCAACGCATTACAGCTGACAGCGGCGGTGTGCCGATTATCGTTGTCTTAAACACTCGCGTGTGTGTGTGTGTGCGTGTGCGTGCGTGCGTACTAGTATTGCAAGTCCTCGCTACAATAATCTTCGGATTATTTGACCCACACATTTTTGATTTAGCTTACTGTAGTTAGTTGTGCACTATACCGTCGCACACCGACAAGCAGATCTACAAGCTCACAACACGTGCGCATGACGCAAAAATGTTGGTGTTAACTGTTATGTATATGGTAATACTAACGTGCGTGACTGCGTACATGCGGGCCTGCATATGTGCATGTCCCTCCCACACAGAGGGGAGGGGGAGGGCCCCAGGCCGGTTAAAAAATGGTGTTCATTTCTCGTCCCATATACTTTATACTACCAATATATATATATAAATACATATACTTCATACTACCAATATATATAAATACATATACTTCATACTACCAATATATATATATATATATATATATATATATATATAAATACATATACTTTATACTACCAATATATATAAATACATATACTTTATACTACCAATCATCATCATAATCATCATACTATAATCATCATCATACTATAATCATCATCATCATCATCATACTATAATCATCATCATCATCATCATACTATCATCATCATCATCAGACAGACAGCTATGTTGTATGGTTTAGACTGAGACAGACAGACAGCTATGTTGTATGGTTTGGAGACAGACAGCTATGTTGTATGGTTTAGAGACAGACAGCTATGTTGTATGGTTTAGAGACAGACAGCTATGTTGTATGGTTTAGACTGAGACAGACAGACAGACAGACAGACAGACAGACAGACAGACAGACAGACAGACAGACAGACAGCTATGTTGTATGGTTTAGAGTGACTGAGACAGACAGACAGACAGACAGCTATGTTGTATGGTTTAGAGTGACTGAGACAGACAGACAGACAGACAGCTATGTTGTATGGTTTAGACTGAGACAGACAGACAGACAGACAGACAGACAGACAGACAGACAGACAGCTATGTTGTATGGTTTAGAGTGACTGAGACAGACAGACAGACAGACAGCTATGTTGTATGGTTTAGAGACGGACAAAGACAGGAAGCAGAGCTGGAGGTAGCAGAGACTAAAATGTTGAGGTTCTTTGGGAGTAACAAGGATGGATAGGATCGTGATTGGGCAGGTCCAACATTGTCACTCTCAGATTAAACACTATGGTCCTGATTCTTCAAAAACGAAATGCGCCAGAGTGTAACGGTGGCGGAAACAGATATCGTATTTATCCGTCCGATCAAGCTACGTTGAGATGACGTGTTATTCAGAGAGTGGTGTGTACCACAGGTGCGCAGGTGTATCGCAGGTGTATGTCATACTGAATGCAGCGGGTGCAAAGTGATCGGAAAAGCACCCGACAACCTCATCTGCATTGATCCACGCCCAATTTCATACCATAAAAGGCTTCAAGCATGACTCAGCAGACAGCAGTTTGTCTGAGATCACAGCCGCGGTCACTGCTATCGAAGCTTGCAACGGTGCGTGCTCCGCTGAAGCAATATAATTATAATTTATTTAATTAAGTTCGGGACCAAGGCGGGTGCTCTCTCACACCTATGCAGAGGTAAAACATATCCGATATTTAAAATATCGGATATGTCAATGCAAAAGTCGTCTTTTCAGAGAGAGCGAGAGAGAGAGAGAGACGAGAGAGGGAGGGGGGCTGCATGGGCCCTCGACACTGTTGCGCGATAAAGAACAGTAGCCCATAGCCCCATACATTCATAAGTAAATATATTATAGGCCTACCTCGTAGGCCTGGGATCCTCTTGTCTGAAGAAATTATAATCCAGTGAGTTTATCCAGTGAGTTAAACTATTCTGTGTGTGGCATCCATGTGATCAATATCAATATACATTATTATAAATTCTGTCTGTCTCATGTCTGTCCGTCATGTTCACGAGTGGAGGTGAGCTGGTTTAAAACTGATATGACTGGCCGACTTTCAAACACGCTGCATTCATTAGGCTATAAATGTGGTCTTCTATTTTTTATATAGGGCTAATTAGCCCTATTCATTTTCCAATGTGAATCGGATCGGCAGCACGCTGCATGTCTGCCCCCCCCCCCCCCCCCACACACACACACACACACCGAAACAACGTTAGATTCGTACAGTGCAAAATGCAGATAAGTGTAGGCCTATGTTCTTATTATAATTGTGAGTTTGTTTTTTAACATGCAGTCCGCGAGAGCCGATCTACAAGCTCACAACGCGTTGCACTGCGAGTAGCCTAGAGAAGGCTGTCAAGTGAGCAGCGCAATCGCGCATGGCATGCTATATATAGGGCAGTTTCCTTATGGGACTCTATAGGCTAACTTGCCTCTAGAATGCATTTAGGCATACAAGTGCACTCGGCTTTTATATATATATATATATATATATATATCGTTTTTTTATGTGCTGATCGACCAATATGTTGGGGGCACATGCCTACATATTTTATCTGAGATTTGGGGACTATTTATTGATTCAGCATGAAGACTAAAGCCTTCTGAATAAATCTATATGCAAGTGTATGCTTCCGCAAATTTCTCCGCCACCTAAAGAGGTGGCGGAGGATTTAGCGGAGTTTCCGACGAACCAAAGGCAGCGTCAAGTTCACGGCCATTTCCATGAATTCCAAATTAATGTGGGAAATCCACGTAAATGCCTTTCCGCCAGCGTCACGGCAATATATCAGCGGAAACACGTTGAAGAATCAGGCCCATAAACACTAATATTTAATAGAGGGTATATGCATATGCATGAAGTGAGTGGCAGTTTAATTTGTACACTCTCAAAGTTAAATTAACATTGATTTTACAATGTAAATTGGGGGTCCCAGAGATAGAAATGTAATTTAATGGGGGTCCGGACCGTAGCATAATGCATGTCAAACTGGAGAGTCCTTGACAATAAAATGGTTGAGAATCACTGCTAGAGCCATGAAACTCTTCTCTTATGGGGTCCGCAGGTTAATTATAGTGTCAATTTGGGGGTCCTTGATATGGAAACGTTTTTTTGCCCCTCAGTTAGGCGTTCCCTATGCTGAAATGTACACAGGTATTTGTATCAAAAATGTACTTAAAGTGTCTCATTGTTTTATCTCAATACATGGTGCATTTTCTGCACTTCCGTCTCCTGAGTATTCATGTTTTTTCAACTAATTCTGAACGTGCAGTTACTATAGAGCGTCGCAGTCCCGCCCCCTCGAGAGACCCGGAAAATAATTCCCCGTTAATTTTCCTCATAGACTTTTCAAAAAGTATTTACTTAAAGACGTTTACGCTGTGGACACAGCCAACTGGAGTTGTGACAAATCATGACAATAAACACATGTTTTGGGCCAAACAAATAATTAGAAAGAAGAAAGAAAGAAGGAAACGGCAGGTTATAACACTATTTGTGTTGTTTTTCTTCTTTGTAATTATTTGTTTGGTCCAAAATATTGTGTTTGTTGTCATGATTTGTCACAACTTGAGTTAGCTTTGTATGACTCTTATGAGATCTTTAAATAAATACTTTTTAAAATGTCTATGGGAAACATGCATTGGGAATGATTTCCTGGGCCTGGCGTCATCATGAAAGGGGGCGGGACTCCAACGCTCTATTCAGTATTTAAGTCTGACGTCATTTTGTAGTGCTACGTTACATCCGGGTCCAAGTGGCACCAGCTCCCGTCCACATCTCATTGTAAATAGAATATCTAAACGCGTGAATCTTTTTAAATTGACGTTATTTTTCAGAAAGGAAGCCATAGAGGGTTAAAATGGGTCTTAATGCTTCCAACTCGAGTAGAATTATTAATGTTTGTCCATGACAACAAAAATATATGATGTGGAGACAATAAAGACTATTATTACTTGCGCAAGCAGAGCGCGCAAGTAATGTTTTCGCCCGGTCTCCTCCGTCGTGACAGCTGTTCCGCCATTCGATGTTTATGCAGAAAAACATCAAATCTGTGCCTGTTTTGCTGGGACCAAATGACCAGAAATTACCATATCTCTTACGTCATCATTTAGAGCTAGTCATACGTATACTATATACATAATCAGTAAAAAATTAAATAGCAAATTGTGCCTGATCTGCTGGGACCAGAGTACGTGGTGTGTATATGTACAGTATGACTAGCTCTTAATGATGACGTAAGAAATATGGTCATTTGTGGTCATTTGGTCCCAGCAAACCAGGCACAGATTTGCTGTTTTCTTGCATAAACATCAAATGGCGGAACAGCTGTCACGGTTTTTGGCGCAAAGTAACCACAGTATACCGCTAATCAACTTACAACTACACACTTTATACAGTATAGAGTATAGAGTATATATGTATACGTATATAGTATACCTATATACTATATATATACTATATATATTTCTTACGTCATCATTTAGAGCTAGTCATACGTATACTATATACATAATCAGTAAAAATAAAATAGCAAATTGTGCCTGATCTGCTGGGACCAGAGTACGTGGTGTGTATATGTATGACTAGCTCTTAATGATGACGTAGGAAATATGGTCATTTGTGGTCATTTGGTCCCAGCAAACCAGGCACAGATTTGCTGTTTTCTTGCATAAACATCAAATGGCGGAACAGCTGGGGGATATCAACACATATCAATGATTTATTTGTCTCTGAAAAACTAAAAAGGGATCCAGAATATATCTACAACGATAAAACAGTATTTCTTATATAGATAGAAACTTGAACTATACTTAATAATACTAGGTGTTTATATGCATAAAGTAGGTAGGTAGCAAATAGTTACATCTAAACATTAATCATTTCAAACGTTCCTTCACAGAGATACTGAGATTTGACAGTTTACAGCGGTCGAAAGGACTTGCGCGCTCTGCTTGCGCACTAGTTGGCCATTTATGGCCTACTAGTGTGCAACAAGCAAGTATGCCATCGACAGAGTGCAGTTCTAGTTACTTGCGCAAGCAGAGCGCGCAAGTAATGTGATCGGCCTGGTCCATTTGTCGTGACAGCCGTTCCGCCATTTCAGGACCCCCCCAGAAAAACATCAAATCTGTGCCCGTATTGCTGGACCAATGATGACGAAATGACCATATCTCTTACGTCATCATTTAGAGCTGGTCATACACGTATTTCTTACGTCATCATTTAGAGCTAGTCATACACGTATGTGTATGACTAGCTCTAAATGATGACGTAAGAAATATGGTCATTTCGTCATCATTGGTCCAGCAATACGGGCACAGATTTGATGTTTTTCTGGGGGGGTCCTGAAATGGCGGAACGGTTTTTTTGCTGTCACGGTTTTTGGACCAGGCCGATCACAGAATACTGCTAATCAACTTACAACTACACACTTTATACAGTATAGAGTATAGAGTATATAGATATACGTATATAGTATATGCCTATATACGTATATAGATATTGTATAACTGCTCTCAGTAATGACGTATGTAATACAACATTATGATTCTGGAATGTATAAAAGTCACAACGTGTCAAAAGTATAGCAATTGGTGCACAAGTGATGTTGACTACTAATGTAATGGTATCTGATGGATTAGTCAACGGTATCAGAGGATTTGTTGAGTATATTGACTTTGGGAAAAAAAAAAGCACGTATGTTACAGTAATACTCGTTAAATTCCAAGACAAATATGTTGGTCTTAATGCGAAGGCTAATAGTACCTATAAAAAATATCCAGAAGCAGTTCCAATTTACAGACATGAAGCTATCATTTTCCATGGAGGCAGAAAAACAGGATCAACAAATAGATTTCAATTCCCGTTGACATTAGCTTGGGGATTAACTATTCATAAGGTCCAAGGTTTAACTATACAAGAGATTGTCGTATCTATGAAGGGCTCACATTTTAACCCGGGACAAGCCTATGTAGCATTCATCAGAGTAAAAAGGATAAAAGATCTATATATACTTGACTTTAATCCTACGAAGATCAAAGTAGATAAGAATGTAGAGAGAGAAATGATACGATTACGACAATCACCTCTTGAAAATCCTAATATACGTAAAATAACTCAATTACCATTAAAACATTCATTAAATATTGGATTATTGAACGTCAGAGGTTATCTACCACATTTAGAAGATATAAACTCAGATTCCCAACTCGAAATGTTGGATCTAATAGCTTTTACTGAAACACACTTAAAGAAAAATAATAACATTACTTTTAAATTAAAAACAACGAACACGAATTACAATACAATGAGGAATGACAGAGAAAAAGATATAGGTGGGGGAGTTATGTTTGCTATAAAAGAAGATATTTCCATTGAAAGAATTCCAACTGAAAGCAGGATATTAGAGAAAGTAGAACATATATGTATACATGTAAAAGATAAAAATCTATATATCATTCTTATGTACAGATCACCTAAAACAGACCTTTCAAAATTAAACACATTTCTCGAATACATGATACAGTACATATCATCTCCGACTTCTGCAATTTTGATAATAGGAGATTTCAATGAAGACCATAATACTGAGATAGAAAGAAGTATAAAGACCTACATGTCAAAATTAGGCTTTAAACAATTAAATACAAATCCAACTACAGATTACGGAAATATTTTAGATCATGTATATTTTAACAAATGTGAAAGTATTATTATAGAAATTGAAGTTAGAGACACATATTACTCTGACCATGATTTAGTATTAATATCACTATAGTCTAACATGAAATAGATTTAAAATTAAAATTACATTTTTAATTCAGTTTATATACTTTTTTTTATAGGCGTTTACATACATAAATTAGATAGGTAGTAAATAGTTACACCTAATAATTACACATTTCAAATGTTCCTTCACAGAGATATTGAGATTCCACCGTTTACAGAAAAAGTATACTGTATAACATATTTTAATTCAGTTTATATACCTTTTTTTTTCAACACATATAAATGATTTATTTGTCTCTGAAAAACAAAAAATGGATCCAGAATATATCTACAACAATAAAACAGTATTTCTTATATAGATAGAAACTAGAATCATACTTAATACTAAATGATTACATGTATAGTAGGTAGCAAATAATTACATCTAAACATTAATCATTTCAAACGTTCCTTCACAGAGATACTGAAATTTGGCAGTTTACAGCGGGCGAAAAGATTACATGCGCGCTCTGCTTGCGCACTAGTTGGCCATTTATGGCCTACTAGTGTGCAACAAGCAAGTATGCACTCGACAGAGTGCAGTTCTAGTTATCATTATTATTGAACGTGGCAACAGTCCATTTGCTCGGTAAAATATTTCGGGGGATATTTAGAATGTGTGCAGGCTTGAGTATGTTGAATCTAGTTTGCATTAATGAGGATTTAGTTGACACAATAAAATAGAATGGCGATAGTATTCCATGTGGGGCAGACGGCCTGTCACAGACAGATTTTGGAGAGCAGCGCAGCTTTGTTGTTGCGAGGAAAGCGGTAAAATTAGACTTTCGTGGTTGTTTTCGTCTCAGATTTAGTCCGACGGAGCGTCACAGTATAACTCCATGGGGACACAAAAGCGACACAAAAGTAGGACCCGGAAGTATCTCAGGAGGGGGCGCTCACGTCACAGCTAAAATACTGAATAGTCCAACAGTAGTTTATTAAGGGACCAAGAATTCCCGAAGGGATTTGGTTCCTTATTGTTTTTGTCATTTCTTTCCTTCTGCTTCTTCTTCTCTTTCCGCCAAAAATAGCAGTTTTGGCTGAACCGTGCAGTCGGTTTTCACGAAACGTGGCAATATGGTAAAGGACTATGCCAAATAGTGAAGATGCGAAGCCCACAACGATTGACCAAATGGTGGCGCTATAGCACTCACTCAATTGAAAATGCTAACTTTGAAAAGCCATAACTCATGAACCGCTTGACCGTTGGCAATTAAACTTTGATACAAATATTATGTGTCTCCCGAGTCCTCATGCCGAACAACTTTCATGCTCTGACTTTTGACCTCTGACCTTTAGAACAACCGCCATTGTATGAAAGACAGTTCAAATCTATCTCCTCCCAGGATCTTTGATCAAAAAGCACGAAAACATCTACACGTGAACTTTGGACCTATACGGCCACAAACATCGCAGTACATTTTTTTATGAGCCAATAAAAATAGCTGTTTTGTGAAAACTATTGTTCTACCCCTAATATATACATGCGGTGTCATATGCTTATGCAACTTTACAGTATGGTAGAGGGTCATACTCCAATTGGTCAAAGTTAGATATGAATTGTCCGTGTACATCTAAGTAAGTCACGTTTCTATGTCTCATATCTTGTTGTCACTATGTCACTTATGATCCAGCACTATATATTCCCTGTCTGTGTAATAAACGTTGTGAACCTACAGCGTGATACTGTCTCTATGTCGCGTTATTGTTAATCCCGGGCCCGTCGCCGTACCAAAGGAATACCCACCACCCAGCCTGCACACACTGCCAGCCTGTCAGAACCTCGTCCCATTCAGGGACGTGCAGAATAGCGATCTACAAGCTGCGACGCGTTGAGAGCTTGTAGATCAGCTATTTTGGGGGGTGCACCCCAGCACTCTTTAGCTAGTGGAGATGAGATGTGTACGACATGGATTTCTAAACAAATTTGTTCAACGCAAAATGCTGCGTTCAAGTTCAGGAGACTGAATGGTGCCTTCCGGTATGGCATGGAAAGGAGGGTAAATGTAGTAAATGCTGCATTCGTGGTCTGGAGAGGGCAGTTGTTTTACAGACGGGTGAAAGGGCAGTGGCTGAAGCTCCCTTTGATGTGTGCACGTCCCTGGTCCCATTAGATCTCACAACAGTCGCAAGCGCGAGATACTAGTACTTCATACTCACTATAGCATTGTGCTGCACTGGGAAATAGGAACAGAATCACCGTGCAGAAACATCCCAGACGGTTGGATAGGAGAGGTCACCGTTGTACAGACGGAGAACTATCTGGGGATTGTGGACTAATTAATCAGATAGTAATCATGATGATGATGATGTTCCACTCTGACGGAGAGGAGCACATATTTGTGGCTGATATTCTAAATCTAAGACATAGATTACAGAGAAGTAAAGGTGCCTCTTAGCCTGTAACACTTGCCCTATAGCCTCGACGACCTAAAGCCATAACCACACCAAAGGGTCGCCATGATGCAACTCCTTGGCAGTGTTGTTTTTGGCAGCAAATTTAGATTTTAGTTTTAGTCATAGTCTCTTCAATAGTTTTCATTCACATCACAGACACATTTTAGTCACCGGGAATGTTTTAGTGTTAGTCTAGTTTTAGTCGACTAAATATCATGAGATTTTAGTCGACTAAAATAATCTACAGTTTAGTCGACTAAAATGTATTTTGGCGGGCCTTGACACCGTCGTAATGATTGATTTTACACTTGCTTAAAATAGCCGATCTAGGCCCAGGCCGTAGCGTAACGGTCTGGGCACCGGACTGGTGATCCAGTCGCGGTGTGCCGCGGGTTCGACTCCCGGACCCGACACGGCCTTTACCGCATGTCATCCCCCCATCTCTCTCCCGTTTCCTGTCAGCCTACTATCTGTCCCTTAAAAAAAATCAATAAAAGGCGTAAGCCGCAAAAAAAATATCTTAAAAAAAAAAAAAGAATAGCCGATCTACAAGATCACAACGCGTCGCACTGATACGCGTTGTGAGCTTGCTATTTTCAGCATGCAACCAAGTGTAAAATTACTAGTAAAATGACTAGTTGACAAGGATCTCTTGTCCACTAGTCCCTTCCTAACATTTTAGTCTATAGTTTGTATTTGTTGATGAAATCGTCAGTATATTTAGTCTTAGTCACCATAGCTTATAGTTTTTATTTAGTTTCCATTTTGTTTTCGTCAGTGAGAAAAAGGTAGTCGACGAACATTTTTTGTCTCAGTTTTAGTCGACGAAATCAACAATGCTCCTTGGGTCCAAATGGTGGCAAGGAGTTGCATGGTGACCCTTTGGTGTGGTTTGGGCCATTGAATTCCATGCGTTGAATCACTTGGGATGACGTGTGTCAACGACTCAACATGTAACAAGACATATCACACGCGGCGCTGGGACAACGCTAAAACCGTAACTTATGTCATTTATATAGAATGTTATGTAGACATAGCACTCTATAATGTATACTCATAGCTTCACTGTATACACATAATCTACTGTTAGACAGATATTAGGTTCTTAGCTTGCTGACTAGTACTATATGTATTTGATGTATTACCATGTGTTACTGTAAATCGCTCTGGATTAAGAGCGTCTGCTAAATGCCTAATTTCTTAATAATTGTAAATTGACTTGCCATTAATTAATTAATAATTATTATTATTTCAACATCGTACAGCTTTCCCAAAAAAATGTGACTTCATTGTAACTGTGAGAAAACTTTTGTGAATGTAAAACTTGTAAAACATATTGTTTTATGTAACTGTTGCATTGGGACATTATGTGTGCGTGCGTGCGTGCATGCGTGCGTGTGTGTGTGCGTGCGTGTGTGTGCGTGTGCGTGCATGCCACCCCAAACAAAACATTGTTGTGAGAGCTACACAGGGATATTTACAGGTTTCAGTTGGCATGGCAACAAAAAAAGGAACTGCTTTCATCCGTTAAAAATGAAATGCTCAGAGAGAGAGAGAGAGCGAGAGAGAGAGAGGGGGGGACACAGAGAGAGAGAAAGCGAGAGAGATCAACACGTATCACAGCATTCAAAGGCATCATTCTGTAAGAACAGGGTGCGCTCTGGTGACTGACGCCCTTTCTCTCTCTCTCTCTCTCTAATCAGGACATAATGAGAGCTAAACGAGGTTGCTGCATCTCCACACACTGAGGGCTGGCCGGCCAGAGAGAGAGAGAGAGAGAGAGAGGCAACAAGAGAGATTCAGAAAGAGGACGAGATGTGATGTGGGGGGGGGGGGGGGGGTTGGGGGACACACAGAGTCTGTGCGGCCAGAAGGGATGTCTTGTGTCCGCCCATCAGACCACCGCCCCACCCCCCGACGCACACACGCATGCACGCAAGCTCGCACGGACGCATGCACACACACACACACACACACACACACACACACACACACACACACTTGGCACATCCCGGGAGCAGCTGCAGCTATGGGGAGCTTCCAGTGACACCCCCCAGGCCCACAGCCGTGTGAAGGGGCAGTGGGCACGGGCGCGTGTGGCCGTGCACGCGCGCCTTTGTGTGTGTGTGTGTGTGTGTGTGTGTGTGTGTGTGTGTGTGTGTGCGTGCGTGTGTACAGACCAGGTCTGTACACAAACACAACCAAATGGACCCTTCTGGCTATGGGTCAGTTTGGTTACATTTTTTTCTACTTCTAGTTCTACACTTCCTATTACATGAAGGTTCTCGTCGTGGGGTCCAGGCAGGTTCACACTGTGACAGTGTGAACCTGGGACCGCCCAATCTCCCTAATCCTGGAACACCTAATACTACAACGTATTTCTCCAAGAGTAGAGGACATTCTTTGTGTGGATCAGGCAGGTTTCCGCAATTAATTGATTAATTGATTGAAATATTCATTAACAGTTTGCAGAATTACAGTACATTTCAAGCACAACTCAATACAAAGAACTGTTAACTGTGAGTGGACGACCCAATAAAGCATTACACTTGTTTACAAGAGGGTCCACCTCCTTGTTCAATTCATCAAAACATTTAGAGACGTACAAATAGAAACTTATATAGGAACAGAATCGGAATTCATCATAAAGGAGGTAAAAAGGGAAAAGAAACATATACAGTGAGGTGAAAAGGGGGTGGGTGGTGGGGGGGGGGGGGGGGGGGGGGACAAGGACCGCAGCACAGGAGAACAAGTACTGGCCCTATAACCACCTTCATCGAAAATGGTTTGGAGAACAGACTAAAGATAGGTATATTCAGTGATTTCACTTAATTCAAATATCACTTATTTTTTTGTTTTGTTGTGATCATCCTCTCTACTATAGAGTGTGCTGACCATATAAGGAGTTCCTCCCTGTCCCCAGTAATCCCCTGGGGGTCAAAAAAAACCATAGGTTTCGTTTTTGGCTAGGTGGTCCAGCCTTCATCCAATCAGGATAGAGAGGGGCCTTCAGCCAATCATGATTGAGCGGGGGCGGGCCTTTGTGTGTGTGCTGTTGGCTTGTCGTGTGTCGCCCCACTGTAATGCGTGCATAAGCACATATTGTTACTTAGGGGCAGACCGGGGGGTTCCCAAATCACTTAATGCTCCTTTAACTTATGTTGGATAAAACATAAATAAATTAAGTTTTTCTCAAATTACAATTTTTTTAAGTAATTTAATACAATGATTGAAACCATTCCAAATATGTTCATTTATTGACAGTGAATATAAATAGTTTGTGGGTCACCTGTCTCTCCTCTGCAGTGCTACTGGAAATCTAATCCATGCTGATTGGAATGGACCAAGCACTCTAGAGGAGTAGGGGTGTCCGCTCATGTTGGTATTATGTTTTGTCTCGTCTATATTATACTTATTTGGCGCCGGGTGGAATCGTTTGATGTAATTTAAGTCCATTATGATTAATAGTAAACCATTAACTTGTATAGGCCGTAGTTCGCCAGGTTTGAGTTAATTGGTTAACACCTAGTGATCGTGGGAGATGGTTTGCCCCGCCTCTTTAAAAGGCAGACATGCTACACAGCTGAGAGAGTGAGAGTCTGAGAGAGGAATTCAGTTTGGTTTGGAGCTTGCCGCTGACAACACCACCAGGGAAGAGCTGTCCAGTGATGGAAGAAGTACTCAAATTCTTTACTTAAGTAGAAATAGCAATTACTGCAATGTGGAAATACTACTGTTACGAATAAAAGTAAATAAAAGTACAAAAGTATTGGCTTCAAAATGTACCACAAGTAGAAAGTAGGCCTACTCATGCAGACTGTTCACATTGCAGGTTTTGAAAATTGGCTATTTTCAAATGCCTGAAATGTAGGGCTGAAGTGGTTAATGTATGTATTTGTAATAATAATCAAATAAAAGCTACAATATTTGGATCCGACAGCTGACAGGATCCTTAGATGGAATGGGCATAGTCTGTGTTTCAGTTTCTTTGTTGTGCTTTGTGTTTTTCCTGAGTTTAGCCATCAAGTATTAGTTATTTTTGGCCGGCTTGCACCTTTTCCTAATTGTTTGGGGTAAATAATAAAAAATCTGCGATGCAGGGACGAGCCCTACGGGCCCGCGGGGAGAACAGTAGCTGAGGAGATCCGCGAGTAGGGCCCGGTGTGTGTCCAGAGTGACCGCCGCCCGCCCTTCCTGGTTCGACGGCCAGCCTTTCTACAGGTACGGTAAGTGATTTACTTTGGTTAAAATCATTGCAATAGTAGCAATGATTACTATCACTATATGATATGATATGATATGATATAGTACTTTATTGTCGGTTCACATTGAAATTTGTCTTTCGACCCAGCAGCCATGTATGCAGAACACACACACACACACACACATAGCACAAAGAACAAAAAACAAGATTGCATACATAAACCGCTCGCACCACCGACTTCAAATTCGACACACGCGTTCCACACGGTGGCCGGTGTCGAGTCGGTCGGACCCACGGTTGTCCAGAACCGCCTCTAAAAAGGCCTCTGCCCCTTGTCTGGACCAGGCCCCTGCCCAGTGTCTATTATGGAACTGGCCTGTCTGACATCATTCTGACGTCTGCATAGACTCTGTATTTGGGCATGCCTGACAAATAACGCCATATGAGCATATAAGGGACACAGACAAAATATCTGGGTGGGGCATGCATTTCCAACTTGCATCGTTCCAAGTAGGCCAGTGCCCAACGGGCACCGCTCTAGTTAAACAGAAAGGGCCCTTTCCGGTCGGTAGGCTATACTAGTTTTATCCAATCAGGATAGAGAACTCGGACAGGATACAGATTAAACTAGTGATTGTGAGCTTGTAGAATGCTATTTTCAAAAGATTTTTATAGCCAATATTTGAAAATTGAAATAATAATAATAAAACTTTATTTGTATAGCACCTTTCATGACATGAAATGCAGCTCAAAGTGCTTTACAGAACAATGGAGAATAAAAGAAAAGCAAGGCAACGACATTAAAGGACAACTTTTTTTTTCAACCAAGGTTCATGTTTTAGGTTGTTATTAGAGAAAGTAAAAGATGAGTGTAATTGTTTTTTCATTTGCTTCTTTCTTTCGTTTTAGGGATTTTAGCTTTTTTTGACAGGGGGGGCGGGGGCATTCGAACATGGGGCTAAATATGTATTTTTGTACAACATTTTATGGTGATTTATTTTTGTATTATTTACTATAGTCCTACTAGATCCCAGGAAATTACATCTGGCCACGGAAGATCACAGGATCTACTGAATGTGAAGGTAGCCTACTTGGGGAAGGCTTATACTGTGTATAGGCTCAATATGTCAGTTTGTCACATTCAATAAATCCTGTGATCTTTTGTGGCCAGATGTAATTTATTGGGGTCTAGTAGGACTATACTAAATAATAAAAAAAGTAATCGCCATAAAATGTTGTAAAGAAATACATATTTAGCCCCATGCTCAAATGCCCCCGCCCCCCTGTCAGAAACTGCTAAAATCCCTAAAACGAAAGAAAGCAGCAAATGAAAGAAAATTAACACTCATATTTTAGTTTCTCTAATAACAACCTTAAACATGAACCTTGGTTGAACAAAAATAAGGTTGTCCTTTAAAAAAAAAAAAGAAAGAAAAAACAAGCAGTAATGCATGAAAGGAGACATTCTGCATAATTAGTAGCCTACTATACTTTAACTTTTGGTACTTCAAGTACATTTTGGTGTCAATACTTTTGTACTTTTACTCACATTTTGAATTCCGGACCTTTACTTGTAACAGAGTACTTCTACATTGCAGTATTGGAACTTTTACTTAAGTAAAACATGCAAGTACTTTTTCCACCACTGGGCCCAAACACCACGCTGAGACGCAGACGCACGCAAACAGACACACACCCTGTTGCGCACACACACACACACACACACACACACACACACACACACACGCACACATCCTGGGCTGGGCCGGGATGCATTATCGTGGTGAGAGTCGCTGATTAAACTATTCTACCTGTCGGTGTGGGACTATGGGTGCGGTGTGTTTGTTTGTCAGTCTGAGAGTCGCTGTCAACTATAACTATAATAATTTTAGTCCTCAAAGTTTGAAGACATTTTTTTTTATAAGCTGTGGGTCAAACTGAACAACCAATATCTCAATTTCAAGCTATGATTCCCTGCTACCATATGACATGAAAAAACCACCCGCTTCGAATGTTATCGAAAATCGGGGGGAAAAAAACTATCCAATGATTTGTCACGGTGGAACACATTGTTCAACTTGTCATGTGTTGAAAAGACATAGGCCTACATAGATAGTTGTCGACACACACACACACACACACACACACACACTCTCATAGGCTTGATCACAGACGATGATGAACCTGGCACAATGGTGCCAGGAGAACAACCTGGCTCTCAACGCCGTCGACAAAACAAAAGAGCTGATCTTCGACTACAGGAGACCTCCAAGAGACCACTCTCCCATCCAGATTGGGGGTGCTGGCAGTGGAAAGGGTCAGAGAGTTCAAATTATTGGGGGTGCACATCACTGAGGATGCAGTACAGATTTCTACAGAGGCACCACAGAGAGCATTCTGCGGATGTGATCTCCCCCATCGAAGCCCTGTACGACGATCGTTGTCAGCAAAGCTCGTGGAATTATGAAAGACCCACGCGATCCCAACTGCAGACTGTTTGAGATGCTGCCGCATGGAAAAACGATTTTTGCAGTCTCAAAGCCACTGGAAATAGACTGCAAAAAAGCTTCTTTCCCCGAATAATCAGACACATGAACGAACGAATAAGAACCAGATCGAAACGGGGCAATGGAAAACGCCCCCCACCCCCTGCACACGCACACCTTCGCCCTCTTCTCGCACTATTATGCTCGAATTGCATTTTTAACTAAATTAATTAGTTGTATATATGGAACAAATAAGTCCAATAATAATGTTATAATAATAACTAGAAAAAGTGCCCTTCTGGGCACAGGTCTCCACCAGGATGAGCAGATGTGAAGAATTCCAGGCAAAGGTTTTTCCTTGGCCTCTAGGGAGTTGGCATACAAAGTTATCCACAGATCCGTGCAGTTAGAGGTAAAAACACTTTTCGGCCAGTTATAGCGCCACCTTGAGGCTGAGTTGAAATTGTTCATGTGGCATTTCGTCCTCGGCCTAGTGGGAATGTGGGTGCACAATTTCACGGAAATGGACGCTGCGTTGAGGAGTTGTGGCGATTTGTACAAAGCGGGCTACTCCTGAAAACTGTAGGAGCCAATCGTGGCCAATCAGGATGGAATATGAGAAATCAAACAAACCTGTCTTGATCACATGACTATGGAGATCATGTGTACCGATTTGCGTGAAATTTTGATAAAATCTGAAGGAGTAATAATAGAAAATGTGTTTTACATATGTCGGCCTCCTGGTGGCGCTATAAAGAGCAGATGTGAAAAATTCCAGGCAAAGGTTTTTCCTTGGCCTCTAGGGAGTTAACAAAGTTATCCACAGATCCGTGCAGTTAGAGGTAAAAACACTTTTCGGCCAGTTATAGCGCCACCTTGAGGCTGAGTTGAAATTGTTCATGTGGCATTTCGTCCTCGGCCTAGTGGGAATGTGGGTGCACAATTTCACGGAAATCACGCGATGTGTTCATGATTTGCAGCATTTTGTTTGAAACTGAGCACTCCTGTGAACTTTGGAAGCCAATCTTAACCAATCAGGATGGAGTCTGAGAAATCTGAAAGACTGGTTTCGTTGAATGGCTCTAGAGAGACTGTGTACCAATTTGCGTGATGTTTGGACAAAATCTGTAGGTGTACTGTGCAAAAACTTGTTTTGCACAAAGCGGCCTCCTGGTGGCGCTATAACAGGCCGTTCTGGAAAGTTTGGGGCAGAGGTTCATCGTTGGCATCCAGGGAGTGTGTGTGCAAAATTTGGCATCGACCGGGTTAACGGTGGCCGAGATTAGCTGCTCACGGACACACGGACGGACACACGGACGGACGGACGGACACACGGACGGACGGACGGACGGAGTGCAAAACATACTCTCCCCCCATGCCTTCGGCCTGGTGGAGACAATAATTGACTCCACTAATTGCAACAAACCAAATGGTGCAACCGTACCGTGTGGGGGTCATTGGGGGGGACCTCGCAACATCGGGGGGACTACATTTGGCCATAGCCACCGATTTGCGTGAAATTTGGATAAAATCTGAAGGAGTAATAATAGAAAATGTGTTTTACATATGTCGGCCTCCTGGTGGCGCTATAAAGAGCAGATGTGAAAATTTCCAGGCAAAGGTTTTTCCTTGGCCTCTAGGGAGTTGGCATACAAAGTTATCCACAGATCCGTGCAGTTAGAGGTAAAAACACTTTTCGGCCAGTTATAGCGCCACCTTGAGGCTGAGTTGAAATTGTTCATGTGGCATTTCGTCCTCGGCCTAGTGGGAATGTGGGTGCACAATTTCACGGAAATCACGCGATGTGTTCATGATTTGCAGCATTTTGTTTGAAACTGAGCACTCCTGTGAATTTTGGAAGCCAATCTTAACCAATCAGGATGGAGTCTGAGAAATCTGAAGGACTGGTTTCGTTGAATGGCTCTAGAGAGACTGTGTACCAATTTGCGTGATGTTTGGACAAAATCTGTAGGTGTACTGTGCAAAAACTTGTTTTGCACAAAGCGGCCTCCTGGTGGCGCTATAACAGGCCGTTCTGGAAAGTTTGGGGCAGAGGTTCATCGTTGGCATCCAGGGAGTGTGTGTGCAAAATTTGGCATCGACCGGGTTAACGGTGGCCGAGATTAGCTGCTCACGGACACACGGACGGACACACGGACGGACGGACGGACACACGGACGGACGGACGGACACACGGACGGACGGACGGACGGACGGACGGACGGAGTGCAAAACATACTCTCCCCCCATGCCTTCGGCCTGGTGGAGACAATAATTGACTCCACTAATTGCAACAAACCAAATGGTGCAACCGTACCGTGTGGGGGTCATTGGGGGGGACCTCGCAACATCGGGGGGACTACATTTGGCCATAGCCACTTGCCCAAATGTGCTGACTTCATCACATTTGTGTGTGAAACGGCTATGGCCATTTTTAGCCCAAGGAGTGTTTTTCGTGCAAAACATAATGCTTGGAATGGATTCAGAAGAATCATGAAAATCCCCTAGTTTGTTCACCTAACTTTGCTACTACAGTGAAAACACGCACATGTACATATTATGCTACTATTGTTTTACTCTTTGATTTCTCTTTCTTCCACTCTTGATTCTATCCCTTTGTTGGCTGTGCTTGCTGTGATTACTTGCTGTTTGATGTTATGCCATCTATGCTGCTGCATTGTCTGAAGGAAGGCCAAACAAAATTAAGTTTTACTATTATGTATCTGTACACAAGATGTAACGATAAAGTCCAACCTTGAAAACACATGCATGCATGCACGTGCACGCACACGCACACACACACACACACACACACACACACACACACACACACACACGCACACGCACACACACAGCGGTACAGAGTAGACTATTATAGGCTGCCCAGGTGTAGACTAGAGATAAGACATTCCAGGTGACTGAAACTAAAGGAAGTTTTATTCCAAAGTCTATGACTAAAACTAAAATATAAATTTGCAGCCAAAAACAACACGTTTGGACGGGGACTACACAACTGACCCTAACTAGATCTCTACACTCACACAACAATATAACATCACACTTGTGTGAAGCGAAGGGCGCCCACTGTGGCTGCCACGTGACGTCACTGCTTTAAGCAAACATTAAAAGTCCATAGACTTGGCTGCCATGATGTCACGAGTGAAAGCCAGACAGAAGTTGGAGGGGTTAGTGCCCGGAAACAATGTGCTAGCAAGCCTATAGTAGAGTCTATGTGCATAATATGTATACACCACTCCCGTCTAGAATGGTATAACCCAGAGCACCGCTAAGATAAATGGATGAGTCCGACCGTTTCTATCATAGATATACCTTTTAAAACAACGTGAGGCCTACTGGATCCACACTCTACAAACCTTACACCCCAAAGGGCTTAATGATGAACTACTATTGAATGTTATGCTATAGAAAATGTTGATCTGAACTTCTTGTCCAGCCGGTACTATAGGCACTTTAGGTGCAATTTTTATTATTTTTTTCTTATTCTTTTCCACTCTTTCGGACAGAGTAGGATCTTACATTTGACATTTATTTGCTTATTTTACTGTATGTCTTCCTTGTATGTTGTATGGCATGACATTTATGTATAATTATTTTCCCCTGTATTATTGTAAACTGTTATTTTCAATGATATATATGAGGAATGTTCACAGAAACACTGCACCTTCAAGTCACGTGACAAGGTTCTTCACAGCTGTTATCTGTTTGGATAAATTACATGCATTTTGATTGGTTGTTTACACTTCCTGAAATGTATTTAGTGACAATGTTCTTGAATTAAGCCTGAGGAAGGTCGCAAGACCGAAACGTTGCTCAATTAATAAAATTGCTCTGAACTAGCAAGTGGCAGTGTGCGGATGTCCCTTCTTCCACATTGTATACTCTTTGTCATCATCGCACCTGCTCCAAATTGCCTGCCGGGTGTGCGGAAGTCTTCTCTCTATCATAGATATTTAAAAAATAGATGCCTCATCGGCCACTGCAGTTCGTTGGAGCGATGTCTGTTGAAGGAGGGGCGGAAGAATTTACACTGGGGAAGGAAGTATGCCGTAAGTGTGGAAGGCACGTTACGTCACGCTGCCACTCAAGTGATTACTGGCCAATCACCGCGCATCTTTTCCGGGACTTATAGACCCAAACAAACGCCCTGTGACGCACGCTCATGCTTCCGCGGTGCATCGCAAGGAATCTCGGGAAAGTTTTGCCCTCTCTTGAGCACATGCGCTCCAGAGCCAGAAAGGGCGTCTATGTTTATATGTCTATGGTTTCTATAGTCTACTCAGACTCTACTGTGACAACTTCTATGAGCTATAGTCTACTCTATAGTCTGACAGCTTCTAAGCAGCTCAGGGGCTTTGTGTTTAGAGTGTCCGCCCTGAGACTGGGGGGTTGGGGTTCGATCCCCGACCGGGTCATATACCAAAGACTCAGAAAAATGGAACCCAGTGCTTCCCTGCATGCTTGGTGCTCAGCGTCTAGGGTTGATAGGGCTGTAGCCTCATAACGCTATACAGGACTCAGGAGATATAGGCTCCTGCCCCGATGGGCCTCATGGCTCGGCAAGGCTTACTTCTAAATTACTGCAGCTTCTATAAGCTATGAGTTAATCGGTGAACCACCAAAGCTATACTTATCACATATATATATATATATATATATATATATATATAT
>NC_139705.1:27304169-27344169 GCF_964188405.1 Protomyctophum parallelum | reverse complement strand
CCCCCCCCCCCCTCCCTCCCTCCCAGCACACACAGTCAAACAACAAAGAAGTCTCAGACTGAGACAAAGCAGCACGGAGGAGACATCATCCTCATCATCATGCTCTCTGCATGCTTTCTTTCTATATCGACCTACTTTCTGTCAGGAAGCAGCCGCACTATTTTCGGATGTCTGTTCCTCCGTCTCTGTCTCTCGCGGTCTCACCAACCACACAAGAGCTTGATAAGCGTTTTCTCACACGTTTCAGAATCCAGATCGCCCCTCTCTCTCTCTCTCTCTCTCTCTCTCTCTCTACTCATCACGGGAGTCAGCGCCACCTGGGATAGTTATTGTTCCAAGCAGCCAGCGCGTCACACCTGTAGCCCACGCGCGCGCGTGTGTGTGTGTGTGTGTGTGTGTGTGTGTGTACTACTGTACTGTTGTACTGTATGTAACGATGCTTTGCCGTCCATGCACGTTGTAACTGGCTACTCTCCCACTGTCAAACTGCACTGGCAGTGTTTATGTCCTTTGTACAGTAACAAGGTATTCCTGTACTTCTCATTATGTGGACATAAATAAACATTTCAAGTGTGTGTGTGTGTGTGTGTGTGTGTGTGTGTGTGTGTGTGTGTGTATGTGTGTGCGTGTGCGCACGTGTGTGTGTGGAACTAGCCCTGTAGGCTATAGGCTCTGTGTGGAGCCTAAACCATCAAATTCCACGTCCACCATTTCATATTGCATTCTGCAACTGTGTATCAGACTTCTCGTAAATGAAGTGATGCAGATGTTCAACTATAATTTAACTCTTGACAGTGTAAAACGTTCATTGATTTCACGCAGAGTTAAAGATCTGATAAGTTATAGGTTACCATCATTTAGCTGAGGACCACCTGGAACTTCTTCAAGGACCACTGGTGGTCCCCGGACCACTGGTTGAGAACCCCTGCGATATAGGCTATATAAGATGGTTTACAGCTACTGAACCCCACGTGGGCGGGACTTTCACCCCCTCTAGTTTTAGACCGCGACGGAGGGGCGCCGTCTCAAGCTAGATCCTTGAGAGAGAGAGATGAAAGCGAGCAAGTTGCCGTGGTGAACGTTGCGAGGTTCGCTTGTGCCGACTCGGCGCCGTTCGATTTACGACCAAGGGGCCAGTGAGGCGCTCCAACGTTGAAGCACTGGGCCCTAGTGGTAAGAGGAAGGACTGCAGGCGGACCCGTGGATTCATGACGAGGAAACCCCTTGCAGCTGGGCTTTAACATTGAGCGCTCGTTGCACACGGTCCGGGGGCTTCAAAACGCCACTGAGCAACTTCCACTGACATGAATAGCGGGGGGAGAGGCGAAGCAGAGCTTCGCGCCAGATCAGTCTCTATCCTTTTAATACTCTATGGTTACGACCCTTAGAGTATATATGAATAGAGACGGCACCCAGAGGAAACCCTGAGGCGAAATGGACATAGTGGCCGAATTTGGTATTGCAGCGTGGGCCCAAACACATGAATGCGCTGGTCCGTTGACTATCATTGTGCACGTTCACGACGGACGCACGCTCGTGCGTGTTCGTGTGCGTTCAACGGCAGCACGTAACTATTGCAATCCATCCCAGAATGCACTCTGTTCCTACCCGGAAGGAGGAGTGAAATCGCCTCATGCGCTTTTGAGCAACTTAATGCAAGTGGATGGAAGGATAACTCGGATTCATATATACTCTAAGTTACGACCCGATTGACAGAGAATAGTGAATCCTCGTCCACCCTACCCCACTGATGTCTCACCCAATCACGAGCCTCCCTACCCTGCACTAACTGACGGCCCGTCTCACCCAATCACAAGCGCCGGCGCTCCTTCCAGCCCCTCCCATACATACACCCGGGGAGGAAAAGCTATAGGTCGCTCGTTCATGAATGGATTCAGGCGCGTTCAGGTAGAGTAGTATAGAAGTATAGAGCGCTCTTCTGGGTGCTTTCAAAACGCCAGTGAGCAACTTCCATCGAAATGAATAGTGGGGGCGAGGCTGTCTGCTCTCTAGTTTATATATACGGTAACTCCATGTAGTAGGCCTACATGTAAATACATAGATGATTGTCTTGGAGTGAAGATGCATTTCTGCAGATGTTCGCAGCCATCGTCTCGCCTCTCTCACGTAAAAAAAGCACACCTGCTGTTTTAGTCTCGTCCTTAGTCTGATTCTGGAATGAATGATCGCTATAGTTTATCGTTACCTCCATCCAAATGTCTTTGTCCTTTCACACCATGACTCGATGCAAGAGAGAGACAATACAGTGTGTAGGGCCGCTATAGGTGATTATAGAGAGAGAATACAGTGTAGGGCCGCTATAGGTGATTATAGAGAGAGAATACAGTGTAGGGCCGCTATAGGTGATTATAGAGAGAGAATACAGTGTAGGGCCGCTATATACAGGATATAGGTGATTATAGGGATATAAGCTGATCAGTCTAAAACATCCCGCTCGATCTGCATTAATAAAACTTAAAACCACAAAGATGTATTCAAGTTTAACGGGAAACCCACAAATATATATAGGAGTGAATACGTAGCCAATAGCTCTGTCCCATTCCATTATATCCGTGTGTGTGTGTGTGTGTGTGTGTGTGTGTGTGTGTGTGTCCATGCTGGCGGTGGTGGTGACTGCTGCTGTTGCCATGACAGCGGTTCAGCAGCAGTGGAGTCAGGACGGGCCATCCCACACACACACACACACACATGCCGTGACACACCGCACAGGCAGCCGCCTTGGGGCGGCAGTGGCTCAGGGGTACAGTGGCCGGTAGAGCGGCCGGATGGGAACTGCAACGTTTCCCAGTTCAATCCTGCAGGGCTCCCCCCAGAGTAAATGGTCCATTTATATATTGCGCTTTTATCCAAGGCGCTTTACATAGATTGTGCATTACATTCACCCATTCACACACACATTCACACACCGACGGCGGAGGAAACCATGCAAGGCAATTATAGGCTAGGGGTTCGGAGTCTTGCTCAAGGACACTTCGACACTAACTCTGGGGGAGCCCGGGATCGTACTGGGAACCTCGCTGTTTCCCATCCAGCTGTGCTACCGGCCAGGCGACCACTCTACCCCTGAGCCACTGCTGCCCAAACCTAACACTAGCCGCACGCAACAGCCACAGTGATTCTTAACCAACCACGTATGTGTCTTAACCGACCACGTATGTGTCTTAACCGACCACGCATGTGTCTTAACCGGCCACGCATGTGTCTTAACCGACCCTGCATGTGTCTTAACCAACCCCGCATATGTCTTAACCGACCACGCATGTGTATTAACCGACCCTGCATGTGTCTTAACCGACCACGCATGTGTCTTAACCGGCCACGCATGTGTCTTAACCGGCCACGCATGTGTCTTAACCGGCCACGCATGTGTCTTAACCGGCCACGCATGTGTCTTAACCGGCCACACATGTATATTAACCGGCCACACATGTGTATTAACCGACCACGCATGTCGGAGCCACATATATGTGTCTTAACCGACCACGTATGTCGGACAATTGGTGCATCGGAAGGTGTATGAATGTGTCTGTGAATGGGTAAATGTTACCCAATCTATGTAAAGGTGTGTGAATGTGTGTGTGGATGGGTGAATGTAATGCACAATCTATGTAAAGGTGTGTGAATGTGTGTGTGAATGGGTGGATGTAATGCACGATCTATGTAAAGTGCTTTGGATAAAAGCGCTATAAATGCACCATTTACCATTGAATAATGAACACTTCAACACTTCATCATCCATAGGTCAATATCATTAAAGGACTATCGTTCACCCAATAAATGACTTATTGTCACAGGTAGCCTGTGCCCTATACACGCACACACACACACACACACACACACACACACACACACACACACACACACACACACACTGGATGGTGCCAAGTATTGTAGAGGAGGAGGGGTGTTTTTTCATATGTTTGATTAATGTTGTGTCTCATTTAATAATCTGTGGATGAATTGGGCCTGTGAAATACAACTGAGTGTTTGTAAATTCCTTTAAAGTAATTGTAATGGATAGTGTATAAGATTACTCATGGGCCTTATAGTTAGCCAGGGGTAATGCCTGGCTAACTAATGAGATGATCGGGTTATGCATTACTGATTAGTCCTAATTTTTGGCCGGTATTATTTACTTTTGTCTGTTATTCATGTGAGAGGTATACATAAAAATACCCGAAATGTGCTCGGACATATAGACCGATGGTAATTCCGACGGAGCATTAGTCCGACATGCGGGAACAACGGTCGGACTAGCGAGCGAACATGCGCTGCTCCCGTGCTTGCGGTTATGGTTATAGTTATGGTTTGAGGTAGGTTGTCGGTCTATAATGAATGTCGGACAAAAGCCTTTCCACACTCTTTTCGATCGATTACACACCCCCAAAGTCTCAAATTCATGGAGATTGTTTGGATTATGTCGCATTCCTGAGACAATAATTTGTTGACCCGGTCGGTCAGTAGGAGACTGCTGATTGGCTCAGGGATGTGACAAACACAAAACAGTCCATCCATCCATCTTCAACTGCTCATCTGTAGTCGGGTCACAGGGGGCAACAGCTCCACCAGAGTGCTCCTGACTTCCCTCTCCCAAACAACATTAGTAACGTCCTCCTGGGGGATCCCGAGGTGTAACAAGGCCAGTGAGTCGATGTAATCCCTCCAACCGACGCCTTGGTCTGCCCCAGGGTCTCCTCCCAGTGGGACGTGCATCGAGGACCTCCCTAGGGAGACGCTTGAGAGGCATCCTAACCAGATGCCCGAACCACCTAAGCTTGCTCCTTTCCAGGCGAAGAAGCACAGAGTCTCTCTCGTGTGACTGAACTTGTGACTGGCCGCTCGTTGTCACGAAAGGGGGCGGGACTGCGACTCTCTATAATATTGATCGGGTCACAGTCCCGCCCCCTTTCGTGACGACAAGCGGCCCGGAAGAGAATTTCCCATTCATTTTTCCCCCATTCGTTTTAAATACATTGTATAGAGTCTATATGACTCTGGGGTGAGTTATTTAAGCAATAAGCCACGAGAGGTCTCATGTTACCGGGTATTTTACATTGGCTGGGGGCGTAGGCCATTGTAAAATACCCGGTAAGATGGGGCCTCGAGTGGCTTATTGCTTTTCTAAAACGGTTACAAACATATAGCAATATTAACCTAATAAAACTATTAAATTCACAAAAGTTGCTACGCTTTGCGCCACCAGAGCGAGCCTTGTTTTGCTCTGCAAGTAGCCTTGACGGGAGAATAGCGCTTGATGTTTTTACGGGGCTGCCTGGAGCCACATAATCGTATGAGCTGTGCGGTGCTTACACGCCCGCACGGCATGCATTTGTAAAGGAATCAAGTGCTCCCCTTCCCTAGTACAGCTACAGAGATGTGGAATCAGCTGCGAATGATATAAAGTGATTGAAGGTGTGGGTTATCGGTGAAATTTACACCGGTCATGTGACGTAACCAGCCAATCAGAATCAAGTATTGGGAATACCCGTTTTAGAAAGTCCTTTAAACCGTCTTAACTGGTCCTGAGTTGCTATACTGTAACCTAATCGGTGTGCTCTCACACCATCATCTATACACCAAAAACAGCCGATCTACAAGCTCACAGACGCTGCTATTTTTGGATAGTGTTGGGGGGGGGAGGGGGGTGGGTTCAAGTGGTTAAATAAAGGTGTGTGTGTGTGTGTGTGTGTGTGTGTGTGTGTGTGTGTGTGTGTGTGTGTGTGTGTGTGTGTGTGTGTGTGTGTGTGTCTGGCCGAGGAGGACCTTCAGGACATTTCATTTAGTTTCATCATCTCTCTCTCTCTCTCTCTCTCTCTCTCTCTCTCAGGACTGGCCCATATTCAGGATGCGCTCCAGGAATTACCCAGAATGCCTTGAGGCCGGGGTAAACCCATGATATTTGTGTCAAGACACCTTTATTTATTAGGCTATATATTATTTATTAGGTTATATAACGCAACATTTATTTATCAGGTATATAAAACAACAGTTGAGCCAAAGTGCCACTTCGGGCGGCGGTGGCTCAGGGGTAGAGTGGCTGGATGGTAACCGCAAGGTTGCCAGTTCGAACCCAGGCTCCCCCAGAGTTAGTGTCGGAAGTGTCCTTGAGCAAGACACTGAACCCCTAATTGCTCCTGATGTGCTAGTTGGTGCCTTGTATGGTTTCCGCCACCATCGGTGTATGAATGTGTGTGTGAATGGGTGAATGTAATGCACAATCTATGTAAAGCGCCTTGGATAAAGGCGCTATATAAATGCACCATTTACCATCATCATACTATAATTCTAACAATGTCTGAATGAATGTCAGAAACACAGCCGTATCTCCTCATTGCATGCACCAATCACTCCCACTTTTCACACAGGCATTGACCATAATAACGAAGCCCTTTTTTCGATTTGACACATTAATGATTAATAATGAATTTATTAGTGAATTAACCTCGCACCCTCACACACCTCCGCCCATTAGCGACACCTGCATCACAGGCCACCATCCTCTAGCTACCGCCGCAACACAACAAAGAGTGCCCTATACAATTTGGCGCCGCTGACTGTGTGTGTGTGTGTGTGTGTGTGTTGCATCCTTTGGCCGTCTTCTCCTACTAAACTACACCGTTTGCACACATCTCACCATGCACAACAGAAACAGCTTGCCTGTCCACACATCAACCACTACTTTGAATTCATATTCATGTCATATTTACAGTACAATACCCATTTTCTGTGGGGCGATTTAGAGGTTGCGCACGCAGCACAGAAACGGATGTTGTGGGCGTCCATCTTCTGCTAAATAAATAGTGTCAATGCTAGCGAACAAAAATATAGCCACCCTTGCTCTAGAAAGCACCAATGTTTCCATCTAGACCACCGGATTATCAGCAAAGACCTCCGAACATCGCGCTAATTGACTAAACCACGGAGAGCTCCGTATATTAGGAGTTATTCAGCTTTTAGTCTGCCTGTATAATGGGAGGTGGACGGCAGCGCGCATGCGCGATCCGGTCTAGGATCGCTAAAGAAGGAAAGGCCGACCCAAAATAATAATGAAAGAATAGTTCTCAGCGATGCGGATTGATATCCATAATAAAGCTCATCTAACGGAGCATTCCGACACGAGTGGAAGGTTATTACAGTCCTTATGGTGGAGCATTCCGCCAAAAGTAGGGATTGTGTTAAAATACAAAAAAACAAGCAAAAGGGCATTGCCTGACCATGGATCACACCAAAGGACCTGCAACATGACTGAGGAACACGTTCCACTTCAAATCATATTTATCCAACTGATTATTCATCTTAAAGGATAACCTCTCCAAAGCAGCCACAATACCAAGCTATCAATGGTGTACTTATGATTGTACTGCAGCATTTTCTTGCAAAAGAAACTACAGTAGCCTACTAATTTGCCTACTTTTGTGCCCAACCTAACTTCCCAAGACCATCTGTAAACAATTCCCCGTTCCCCCCTATCAGTAATGTGATCTATTACAACACATTACCCACACTGAACATAATTTGCTGTTCATATATTCAGAACGGGTAAGGACTAGTTTACTTAATTCACCAATAAGTCCTGATCTACACTAGTCTTTTGGGATGCGAATCGAATGAGTTACAATATTGAGGTGGCGGAAACCGAGCGCTCGAGCGCTGTTCATGCAGCCTGAACTGAGACAAGCTGGAGTTGGAAATACATTGTCAACTGTTTTAAAGTAGTTGTACAGCAACAACTAAAGTCTCTTTAATGTTTATGTTTTACTATTACTACAAAGTACTGTATACGGTTAAGACTCACCCGTATCTTCCGCGTGCGGTTATGGGTAGGGTTAATAATGAGACTAATACAGCAGTGTTGTTTTCGTCGATGTCAGTCGACTACCCTTTTTCACTGACGAAAACTACATAAAAACTAAATAAAAACTAAGCCATGACTAAAACTAAATATACTGACAATTTACATTTCATTTCATTTTACACTTGGTTGCATGTAAGTGTAAAAAATCACACCAGTGTGAACCAAGTGGTGCAACTCCCGTCTATTGGTTCTCTGTATCGTTCCAATTTGTATCATTCCAATTTCTTCTCTGTATCGTTCCAATTTCTTCTCTGTATCATTTGCGTCCAGCAGGTGGCAGCCATGTCACATACTTCTCTCGTTCCAATTTCACGCATGCGCACACCACTCGTGCTCACACAGGTACACAAACAGGTACACAGGTACATGGACATTGCATGCTGGATGTAGAAGTGGTTGCACCACTTAAAAACATTACGACGGCATCAAGGCACGCCAAACTACATGTTAGTTGACTAAATCAACTGAAGATTTAGTCCACTAAAATCTTGACATTTAGTCGACTAAAACTAAAACATTCCGGGTGATTAAAATGTGAACTAAATGAAACCTATTCAAAATCAAAAATTAATTTTGACAGAATTGGCCACCACATATAAGCCGCATGGCGATAATCCCCCTGCTTTTGTAGAATTATGGCCTCAGGTCTTTAACACATGAATTGCTTCTCACGGAATTCTCTGTCATTAAAGCTTTTTTTAATGATGTTTCTTTGCTTGGCCATGCCTTCCTCAGTGATCCTAGACATGTTTCACGCATGCACATTGCCGTTCACTTCCTTGTACTAAACTCGACTAAACTGTCTCTTCTCTCTGAATCTACGGCGCACTCCATGGTTTTGATCAGAACGGCAGTGTTCTGTCCTTATTTCTGACTCAACCAATTGGGCATCTCGTTTTGGAATATTAACGCCTCTAAAGAGAGTGCGAAGTAGTAATGGAATAATTGATCGCCTCCCAGTTTTTTGGGGGGGGGAATGGAAGGCGAGGCTTTTCAGAGTAAAATCTGCCGATCTGCTTGGCACTCTAGCGCCTTTATTCTGAAAGTAAGACGGTGAAGATGGGGCCAGTCATTCAGATTCCAGGCATGGTCCTGTGCCTCCTCCTCAGGCCGCTATAGCCCCCAGACCCCCCACCCCCACCACCCGGACGCCCCGCCGCTGCAGTGGGCCATGCATCCTCTCTCCTCTGTGGGTCCATGTGGTTCAGTTGTCAGACCTCCTCTCCTAACGAGGTAGAACGGCTGTAATTATAGGCTCCCCATCCCCCGCACAGAGAGCTGTCTCTCTCTCTGCTGCACCGTGGGGCGGACGGCTGGCTGTCTCTCCTGAAAGGCCACGGTGTGAGTGGCTGTCACAGGAATCTAGAGAGAGCGGACAGCCCCGCCCCCCAGCTATTTACTTTTCAATGGAAGTATAGTTGCTCAGTGGCGTTTGAAGCACCCGGAAGTCTGCCGCCGGAAGCAGTGACGTAGACTCTGTGGGGGCGGCGGGGCTCGAGCCCCCATGAGGAATTAGACCTGAATATATAGGCCTATAAATTCGCCTCGGTTCGTCCCGTTTGTACCGTGCCAGGTTGCGCCCGTTCGTGTAATTCTCGTCTTTGCATTGACTTTGTATTGCGCCGCTCTAACCATCCAAGTCTGAACGCACCTTAACACCTCCTCACTGTCCGGGGACGGGGGTGGTGGGGGTGGGCCGCGTTGCCTGTCCTCTTGTACACATGCAGATCAGGCATTCAAATGCTAATGTTGTTTTCACCTGCCAGGTATGGGATGCATACAGTACTGTACTCTGCTTAGGCTACTTGTTCACAATGAAACCACCACCTGGCATTTAAACATGCTCTTCTGTTTATTACCTAAACACTGTGACACGTTTAAAAAGTGTTACAAATAAGTGTTTAGAACCTAAATGCTTTGGTTTAGTGTGAATAACTAAAGAAAAAAACTACTATTTTTTCCCCGCTGGGGCGGTGTTAGCAGGGGCGGGCCCCCATGACGATTATAAAAACATTTCATCCCTGGCCGGAAGTATACCACCGTTGGCTATGGTTGGTTATTGGCTCGCACATGGTCTCAACTTTTAAAGGCCAACTTTTGCGCCATGACATCACAGAACGTCCGTTCACCCCAGGGGGGCAGTCAGCCAGATATTTCGTGAAGCCTCATTTGAAATCGGTAGTTCATATAATGGCCTGTTGTGGCGCTGGACTGGACCCAAAAAGCCCCATAGCTCCATAGAGGCCCATGTATTTTGGCCCAACTTCACCTAGACTGTATTACCTTAATAAACATGGTCATGAATACTTTCTTCTTCCAGTCACTAGTTTAAAGTCTCATTTCTAATGTCATAATATTCTTTTTGGAAAATTATGGTCCCATTAATTAAAAAAAATGACCATAAAGTCGCGTATGTTCTGAGGGGCGTGGCTACCGTTACAGTCTATGATCGGGATTCCCCTCCCACTCAAGAGTCTTCTCCTCCCACTCGAGTCAAAATAAAAACCAACGGAGAAGAAGGGGGGAAGTCCCGCCTCGTTGTCTGGGCAGCCAATGACCAGCTGGTACAAAACGGAGCCAGCCAATGGCCAGCTGGTACCAAAAGATGGCGACTTACATCAGGAATTAGCATATCATTACAGGCTTCATTTTACGTTCATGTTAGACCCGGGGAACGCTTTGTCCATATTTTTTACAGTCTATGGTTCACCCCCATGAGCGTCCTGCAGTTCCAGCTTTGGCCAGTAGGGTATAGCGCGGCTTCAGCGTGGCTTTACCGGAAGGAAAAATCTTGTCTATGGGGTTTTCTCTTGGCAATATCGGTAGAGGGTGCAGTGGAGTAACTAAAAGTACTTTTCTTCAGACGAAAGAAAAAACATTTTCTGTCCAAAAAGTACATTTTATACGTGTGATGTAGAGTGCGTCCAGCCGTCCACCACAGAAAGTAGGCTTTCTAATCACACAAGCCGCATTTGTATTGGTGAGTAGCGAAAACGTTCTTTTTATTTATTTATTTTATTTTTATTTAACAGTCGAGAGAGGCTTGTCTGCATTTCATGGGAACGCAGGAAGTCGAGAGTAGCATAGCTTTAATGCGAAGACATTAGAAGCTATGAACCAGAGCTAGAGGTTGAGCAACAAACCAAAACTAGAAAACACTTTTTGACTATTAAAGGGCACGTCTTCCTCCTTCAGCTTCGGGTGTATGAATGAAGTTGTGGCCCAAGTCTGATCCATGATCCTGTTTCAATCTCAAGTGACAATTTGTCAACTACTGCCTCCTGCTGGCCAAATGTAGCATTTGCTCCTCCTTTGTGTCACCACCATTCTGTCCAGAGAGATCTATCCGAGCACTATACTAGCATATTCAGACTTTTTCACATGAATACTCACTATTGATACCCAGTGTCATTCATATTATTTACAATATTGACATAAGCGTCATATATTTATATTCACTCTTCCACACACAAAACCCCATAGCGTCAATTTAACCACTTTCACTTTCAAACTGCCACCCCCATCTTATAGCCTGGGGGGGGGGGGGGGGGGGGGGCGACTGGGGGCCGTGTGGGACCATGAGGCAGTGAGGCAGGCAGGCAGGGGGGCGTGGGTGGGTGTGGGTGAAGCTCTGGTCTGGTGTATATCTAGGGTGGTTTTCAACCCTTTTCATATCAAGCTCCATTATTTATTCGGAGATTTGAGGCACGTTTCCCACCATTTATGATGAGATTTAGCCTCTCAGATCCAAAACGAATGAATATTTTGTTGTCGTTAGACAAGAGTTTGTCCACAATTCCATTCTGTATTGATGTTGGTATACCATTAGGAGAGATAACAGGCAAACGCTGAATTACGCCAGATGTGTAACAATAATTTAACTCTCCTATGGGTCCATTTGGTTTCTATAATCTATAAGGGCCATTTGGTTAGCAACTCTCCATCATTTATGGCTGCATATGGGGACCACCATGGAACCCCCCCAAGGCCCACTGGTGCAGGTCCCCGGACCACTGATGAAAACCACTGGTTTATGGGGATGGGAGGGGTGGAGGGCAGGGGGGGCGTGGGTGGATGGGTGCAGCTCTGGTGTAGGGTGGTTTATGGGGATGGGAGGGGTGGAGGGGTGAGGGGGGGAGGGGTGGTTACGGGACAGCAGAGCCAAAGAGGAGGAGGAGACGACATGAAGGAACGGGGCAACATGGTCGCCATGGTAACACAAGCGGCCCAGGCAACTGGTAACTAAGTAACAGAGAGAGGGGGAGAGAGAGAGAGAGAGAGAGAGAGAGAGAGAGAGAGGGGGGAGGTCTGGTTAATCATAAGGAGAGAGAGAGATAAGACTCCAAACAGACCTCTGCCGCCTCTTTATTCTATTCTACCACAAAGTGGGACCTCTTTGGCTCCTCGTCTCCTTCTGCTGACAGCCATATCCCTCTGCTTGTAGATCTGTGAGGCTCTGAGCAGAGAGAGAGAGAGCATCCTGAAGCCACGACTAATGGGCCTGTGTGTGTGTGTGTGTGTGTGTGTGTGTGTGTGTGTGTGTGTGTGTGTGTGTGTGTGTGTGTGTGTGTGTGTGTGTGTGTGTGTGTGTGTGTGTGTGTGTGTGTGTGTGTGTGTGTGCGCCTTCTTAAGGTATTGTGTACATTGTGTTCGTTGCTATACAGAGGAAACTGTGGTTGGAAACAGGAGAGCCCCCCCCCCAACACACACACACACACACACAGACACACACCCACCCACAGGAAACACTTGTGTTGCAGTTCACAAGCCAAGGAAAATGAAAGCGATGAATCGTGTTTGTGGGGCATACGTTAGTCCGATGTACCAATAGTCTGGCAAACGTGGCCGGTAGGACTCACCCGTGGCTGCCGCGTGCGGTTAGGGTTAAGTTTGGGTATAGGGTGTCGAACTATTGCGTGTCAGACTGTTTAGGCATTTAGCAGACGCTCTTAATCCAGAGCGATTTACATTAAGCAAGAACAAAAAATCATGGGAATACATCACATAAAAACATTTATCATGAAACATGCGTAAGCTAAGAAAGTAACAGTGGAATATCTATATAATGAAACTATACAGTGGAATATCTATATAATGAAACTATACATATAAACTATACATCTATACTACTATGCTATACATATGTACTATGACATGCTATGACTACATACAATGCAATTATAGTGCTGTCTACATAACATGCTATCTAGGTCTACAGAAATGCTATCTAAGGGGGTGGGGTAAGTGCTAGGGCCATGATGGAGTCTGAAAAAGTGGGTTTTCAGACTACGGCGGAAGATTGGGAGTGATGCTGCAGTTCTGACTGCAATGGGAAGTGCATTCCACAGTTTTGGAGCCAGAAGGGAGAAGAGTTTGGGACGTGTGGAGCGTTGTCCCAGCGTTTTTAGTGAGGGTACTTCCAGCTTCCCTGCGTTGGCTGATCTGAGTGCACGGGAGGGTTTGTAGGGTTCGATCATACTTGCAAGATATGGGGGAGCCATACCTTTGGTTGCTTTGAATGCCAGCATCAGAGTTTTGTATTCTGTGCGGGCAGCGACCGGGAGCCAGTGGAGGGAGCGGAGCAGGGGGGAGACATGTGAGAATTTTGGCTGGTTGAAGACCAAGCGAGCTGCGGCATTTTGTATCAGCTGGAGAGGCTTAAAGGTATATTCAGTGATTTCACTTAATTCAAATATCACTTATTTTTTTGTTTTGTTGTGATAATCCTCCCTACTATAGAGTGTGCTGGCCATATAAGGAGTTCCTCCCTGTCCCCAGTTAACCCCTGGGGGTCAAAAAACCTTAGGTTTCGTTTTTGACTCTCTATCCTGATTGGACGAAAGGCTGGGTCCCACAGCCAAAAACGAAACCTAAGGTTTTTTGAGTGAAATCACTGAATATACCTTTAAGTGCACATGCTGGTAGGCCAGTAAGGAGGGAGTTACAATAGTCGAGTTTTGACAAGACTGTTGTCTGGAGTAGGAGCTGGGCTGATTCCTGGGTGAGGAACGGTCTAATTCGTCGTATGTTATAGAGTGTGAACCTACAGGATCGAGTGACAGCTGTGATGTGAGTTTTGAACGAGAGCTGACTGTCCAGGACAACAGTACGGCGGACCAAAGATATATACACCCGGATACTTAACTCATGTTTTTCTCCTCCTCTCAGATGCAATTTCTCATGTTAATTTGAGAACGCTGACACGTTTTGGCTACTGCCTAAACGTGTCGGCGTTCTCAAATACAGAATTTGCATCTGAGCCACAATTGCATCTTTTATTGTGTGCCGCTTTTTCCATTTAGTTGGTTTATGAGTTAAGTTATTTCCAAAGCTGAGCACCCGCTGCCTTTTAATCAAAAGGCAGTTTCCAGAGGAAGCACACCTGTTTTTTCTTTCTTTATATGCACCCATACTGCTGTAGGACTCGAGTCCTTGAATCGTCTTGAGACCGGGCTCGAGTACATATTTTCGGTCTCGGTCTTGCCCACAATTTCACTCGATCTGCCTCGGACCAATTAAGGGACTCGGGACTCTTCCCCCACCGAGTCCACTCGAGTCACGAGGCACTACAATGCAAGCAGATATCTTGTTAACTATAGAGTATAGCTGACCACACGACATGCCTGCTCTCGCAGTGTTTTTCTGTACCTTGAATGGGGGGAAACTCCGCATCATACCAGCTTAAAAAAAAAACAATAAAAAAAAAACAATTTACATTCAAAATAGTTGAGGGTGAAAAAATGAAGCCACCATTTATTGTGATGTTGATTATAACGACACTATAGAGATAGAAAAATGGTTAACATACTGTATATCTTTACTTCTTGTAATGTGAAAAGGTGACCTGGCCCCCCAAACTCAACCAAGAGGCCTCTCTCTCTTTCTCTCTCTCTCTCTCTCGGCCTAGAGGAAGCACATGACTCACACAAAGGCAGGGTGTTGTGATCTATGGCTGGTGTTCATGACAGGATCTTTATCTGGGACACAACACCTGTTTTAACCACTTTAACACTAAACCCTATAGTTCTTTTTATATATATTGCACTATAGGCTATATTAAGTTAATACCTCAATAAAACTGACACATAATTGAGTTGAGTTTGATGGCTGAAAGTACAGGCCTACATAAAAAAGGTTGTGTAGCCATTTACAATTTCAAGTTTGTTTCACCTCATATGAGTCTTGCGTGGCCAGACTGTTGCTGTCATATAAGTCTGGAGCTGCTTCTGGTTTCGGTAATGATGTTTTTTCTTTTCCGGGAGCGGGTTATCAGCCCTCAACCCAACCCCCAACCTGGCCAGTGGGTTCACTCTTTGTTTGGTCTCTATACCCTTCGACCTTCGACCTGTGTGGCTGCCGTGGTTGACCCTGCCAGGAGTGCCATACTCCTACCGACATAGCCCTATGGGGTCATGTGACATTTATGATTTTGTATATATTTTTTTTAATTAAAAATAAAGATGGGGGGGGGGGGGGGGGTTTATATCCTCTTAGTAGACCTTGTATTGAACTGTAATTCCCAGTGCTTTCTTCTGCAAACTGTAAAGTAAACAATCAATCAATCAATCAAATCAAAAAGCCTACATGTCAGTTGCAGAGTAATCCCTCAAGACGCAGATTCAGAGCAGGACATTATATTATTATTATTATTGTTGTTGTTGTTGTTGTTGTTGTTAATATTATTATTATTTATTTTTTGCCAATGGGTTCCCACATTGCTTGCCGAGTAGGCTAGACAGTTTTGAACGTAATTTTCGGCAAGCAACGCCATCATGACAGAGTAGACCTATAGCCTCTGAATAATGCTGTACACGTTAATGTTTCAGTAAACCTCTTTAACGTTGTTTCATTGTAGAATCAACAGCAGAACAGTTTGCATTTCGCCCCCGCACCAGCCGTGATATATCAAGAAACAAACGTACGCGAATACAATACAATGGCGTCTCTCGTGCCAAAAGGTCACATTGTAATTTGTAACCCTATGATGTTTACAACGAGTAAACGCATATTTGCGTTTTCATAAAACCCAGCGCGAAGGGTCTGATCGTTCGATTGAAAAATAGAGGGTTAATTTTGCCTGGCACGGGTGAAAGAGCGCCTGGAGTAAATGGTGGTACGAAATGCGTAATCAATGGAACTTTGGAGCATTCAGTGATTGAGTGATCGAGTGATTTGGAAAAACCCCCGGGGCCCCGGTCTTCCCCGGTAACAAGATGTGCCCATGCACAGTCACACACATTACAGTGGGGGGACGCGACAGGCCAACAGCACACACACCAAGGCCCGACCCCGCTCGATCATCATTGGCGGAATGCCCCTCTCTATCCTGATTGGATGAAGAATTATCACAACAAAACAAAAAAACAAGTGATGTTTGAATTAAGTGAAATCACTGAATATACCTTTAAGCAGTAGGCCGCCGCCTATGACTATATGAAGTAGGCCTACTACAACTTTGTTATAAATTAACCCAGTTGAACTAGTGTTGTATTCAGCCTTATAGGTGACGGAACTTAATCTCAAATGTTTTTTTTTGTTTATTTGCGGTGACTTCCTGAAAGCAAATGTCACATTGTGAATGTGAATTGTGAACTACAGGTCGATTGGCTTGTTTCGACACAAAGTAGCCTACAAATAGGTAGGCTATAGGCCTATAGTCTATAGATCTACATTCAATCTACGGCATCGAGGCCGCACGACGGCGTCGCTTATTTCCCTCCCCACGACAGACAGCCTAGATTTAGACTCGATTCTCGTAGATGTATTTTATCGATTCTGACAATGAAAAATGTCAGAATCGATAAAATAGGCCTACTTGTCTAAAAATCTTTAGGCTACATCAAAATGTTTTGTCGGCAGACGTTTTTTTAATTATCGGCAAGCGACGCCAGTCGCCCATCGTTGCGACAGAACGGCAGTAGGCCTAGGCTGTAATTTGAGCCGTTTGTTTGTTCGATTCTTTCAACATGTTGTAGACCGATACTTTTACGTTAGTCCCGCCCGTTGCGGGGGGGGGGGGGGGGGGGCAGCCCAATCCCCCCCTTTGTGTAGTCTCACTCGGGACACGCACGCCGTCCAATGAGGGGCGTACGTGGACGGACGTGACGTCACTGGGAGGAAGATATGCCTATGTATGTTGTTAACACGTAACTAACATGCACGTCGGACGTCGGTAGGGCATGCTCAAGCTGCTCACACACACACACTAAGGTTCTCCAACGTAAGTGAAGCTCTGTTGTTATTATTGTTCTTTATGTTTTATGACACTAATATAGTTTTTGTTTGTGCACGGTGCACAGCGAAGACCGGTCCGCGCGCGCACGGTGCTATGTTGTTATTTGTGATTTAGTTTAAGAGTACGTCTCTTTGTTTGTTGTGAGTTGAGACAGACACTATAGACAGAAAGACAACACTAGCTTATAATATGCTTCTTCATGCAAAACAAAGCAGTCTCTCTCTCTCTCTCTAGACTTTCTTTACGCAGTTCTGCATGTATATTTTATTATGCTAAAGGTCCCTACACTGGGCGCGATTTTCGTGACCATCGGTTTTACGAAAAACGCGCCCAGTGTGCAACCACCTTAAGGCTACATGTATATATGTAGCCTATGTGATTTATTGTCACGAATAGAAGCTAAACGTGCTGGACGTCTTCACAATTTCACACCACAAAAGCGTTAAAGTGAGCTTTAGTTTTTTTGTTTACACGTGGATTAAATGAATGACTACTAACTATTATGCCTACTGGGCTGTAGAACAACAAACAATGAGTGGATGCCATGGTTGATGGATGGGACACACCGGCCGGCGTTCATACACAACATTAAATTACATACATTTATTTCTTATAATCACACACGCGTCTCTCTCTCTCCTGAAGTTTCCTCTTTCTTCAAGTCGAACAGAGTAAGTTAAGTTATGCAAGACATTCGGAACATTCGCGGCAAAAGAAGGGAGGAGGAGGCGAGAATAAAAGGCTTTAATAACGCGAGATTTGTAGCACATTGTTACAAAATTGATATAAGACTGAGTGAGGAAGAGGGGAGAGAGATAGTGAAAGACTGAAAGTGTGTCTCACTGTCTCCCATGCGCCTCGATCAGTGTGCTAATGATAGCCTCCCTGCTAGCCTCTCTCTGGTCTGCTTATGACTGAATCATTACACATTATTTATGATGATGAGGAAAAACAGCCACAATAGCAATGTCTCAGAAATTAATCACTATTTTTCAACTACAAACACATTGGAGACTGCTACTCCTGTCTGCCTGCATGTCTGTCTGTCTGTCTGCACAAAATAACATCTGCCAATTTGCTGGTTACATTTGTACAATCTCAAGAGTTATAGAGTAATACAAGCCTGTAAGCTATGAGTCCATATTATGGTTCCATTTATACGCTCACAGAGTAGACCTGTAAGGTGGTTCCTGGACCCCATGTTGAGAACCATTGGTATTATGAGCAACAACCGACTATGTAGTATAGACACCAGTAAAGTGGGAATGGGATGGATGGATAAATACATACATAGGCCTACAATCTGTATTGCACAGTTCATCAGATGATGATACACAAACTGTAGGCCTATTCAACAGTAGTACATGGCCAAGTAAACAGAAAGCAAGGAATACAATTCCTTTCTACAGTATGGTAAAGCTGCTTTTTTGTTGCCATGCACATCACAAGTTTAGTTTTTTTTAATAAGCGTTTTCGTGCATCGGTCCCATTCATCGATGTTGCAGAAACTCGCCTGCAGGTTGAGTTCCGAAATGTCCCAAGAAGCCATAGCAACCCAGTCTGCTGCGCTCTGGGAGAACAGAGCAGCTGGTTTCTTTGTGCCTATATGCTGTCGTTTAAGCACGGCTAGAATGATGTTTCAACCAATCAGATTGCTTCCTCGAAACGACCTGTTGTATAATATAAAGGTGCGTGAGCAAGCATATAGCAGAAGATGTTATGATATACTTCTGGACGTTAGTTAAGGTGCTAGAAAATACACATATACCTAACTATAGACACCAGGTAAATATCAGTATGTGTCTAAACCCAGGCACGGGTTTTTGACAATGGAGAGGGCCACTATATTTCCACAATCACTCTAGAGGGCCACATTGCATATTACTTTCGTAGCAAAAATAGCCGATCTACAAGTTCAAAGCACTGCGACTCGTTTTGAACATTTTAATACTATAGTAATTAACCTACAGAGCCACATTAAGCTAAGGTGGGGGCCACATGCGGCCACATGCGGCTGACAGGTGCCCATGTAGGCTATGACCTGTCTTAGACCCTCCATGCTTAGTGAAACGGACCAGAGTCAAACTGTACTGTACTGTGCGTTATTTTTTCTCTCCAGCCTACAGTACACCAGGTCATAAACCAACTAAGTGGAAAAGGAGGCACTCGAACATAAAAGATGCACGACTGGCTCAGATGCAATTCCCAATGTGTTTTTTAGAACGCTCTCTTCACCAAAAATAGCAGATCTACAAGCTCACGTTGTGAGCTTTTTATTTTGGTGAATGTTCTACCCTCAGAAGGGAAATATTTACATGACATATATTTTTACAATGGATCTAAAAAGAGTGATTTTTTTATCCCCACACAGATTCTAAATCTGAACTGGCTATCTGAGTCTTGGAATCGGGAGGTTGCCGGTTCGATCCCCAGCACATCTCTCTCAAGTGTCCAACCTACTCCCGATGATCAGGTTGGTGCTGTGTGTGTGTGTGTGTGTGTGTGTGTGTGTGTGTGAGATCTAATACACATTGTAAAGCTCCTTGGAGAAAGGTGGGATATACAAATTTTATTTTATAGTATATGTCTCATAATGTCTCTAAATAAGATACATAGCATTATGTGAACAAGTTACCAGCCAACAAACATGCATCTGCAAATTATAACAAGACGTTTTTTGCTTCCGATCTGGTTACGATCAATTGATTTGGATTATCTGCCTATACCGATTTTTCCCGATCACAATAGTACAATATCCACAATCACACATATTATCTAATATCATGATATGGATATAATATCGATAGTAGGGATGTTCCGATCACGTGTTTTTTGCTCCCGATTCCGGTCATTTAAAAATGACGTGATCGGCTCCGATCTTGTGATCGGATCGGGACAACCCTAAATCCAAGCATAGCCAAACATAGGCAACACTGAGAGATACAAGGTGGTATGAGTGCTAGTGTAAGGGGTGATCAGGTGAAGTCTGAAGACTGCGCTGAACAAGACAATGCTGGCCTGAACACAGGAACAATAATGACCGATAGGATGTTTTGACATCGAGACGAAGTCGAGGTGTATGATCATCCTTCCACTGTGGAAAGGTAATGCATGTGCATACTATTTTTTTCCATTTTTATCCCACAATTCTTCACCCGTGTCAATACCTAAACTGTAATGCACCCGAACGTAGGACGTGTGGAAGGAACACGTTATTCCAACCAGTTCATTTCTCCTCCATCAGGCGCCCCGGCTAGCCAGGGGGAGGTAGTTTAGAGACCAGGATTACCGCATGTTTTTTGTGAGGGTACCCACCCTAGGGTACACGGGGAGAACCCGTGTACCCTACAAACCCTCCCGCGCACTCAGATCAGCCAACGCAGGGAAGCTGTAAGTAGCCTCACTAAAAACGCCGGGACAACGCTCCACACATCCCAAACTCTTCTCCCTTCTGGCTCCAAAACTGTGGAATGCACTTCCCATTGCAATCAGAACTGCAGCATCACTCCCAATCTTCCGCCATTGTCTGAAAACCCACCTTTTCAGACTCCATCATGGCCCATAGCACTTACCCTACCCCCTTAGATAGCATTTCTGTAGACTTAGATAGCATTTGATACAGACGTATAGCATGTTATGTAGACAGCACTATAATTGCATTGTATGTAGTCATAGCACGTCATAGTACATATGTATAGCATAGTATAGTATATATGTATAGTTCATATGTATAGTTTCATTATATAGATATTACACTGTTACGCTCTTAGCTTACGCATGTTTCATGATAAATGCTTTTAAAGTTTTTATGTGATGTATTCCCATGCTTTTTTGTTCTTGCTTAATGTAAATCGCTCTGGATTAAGAGCGTCTGATAATTGCCTAAATTGTAAATTGAGAACATGCAAACTCCCTTTCGCCGACCCCACCCTAGGGTATGGGCACTGTTGACTGTTGAGCAAGACAATGCTGGCCTGAACACAGGAACACTTTCACACTCTCTATATGTAATTGATAAAAAGCAACCATGTTTTTTTCTCCCTCCTAGAAAACTTCACCATGGCCACAAACAACACCACAAGAGAGGCTGTGACTCCAGACTCCTTTTTAGATGACAAGAGCACCCGCCAGGACCTGCTGAGGTGGCTCAACAACTTGATGAAGACGAGCTTCACCGATGTGATGCAGACAAACTCAGGTATGACCTGGTCATGTCAGTCTCAATTACTACATGGCCTATTCACAACTATTTGAGATATTAAAATAGCAATTATGTTTTGCACAATCGTCAACCGTTCCCATGGTGAAAAATATCCATACATTTTTCAAAAATAGCAGATAAGAGTGGCTGGATGGCAACCGCAAGTTTGCCTGTTCGAACCCGGGCTCCCCCAGAGTTGGTATCCAAATGTCCTTCAGCAAGACACTGAACCCCTAATTGCTCCTGATGTGCTGGTTGGTGCCTTGCATGGTTTCCGCCTCCATCGTTGGGTGAATGGGTGAATTGATGCACAATCTATGTAAATCGCCTTGGATAAAGGCGCTATATAAATGCACCATTTACCATTTTAACTTAATATTGTAATCGTGACAGACCAAATGACCCCTGGTCCCCCTTCATCAGAGTTGTTACGATATCCATAGTATTAGTATCGGAAAAGCTGCCAATACTGCCTAAAATGCTGGTATCGGTATCGGCAACAATGTCAGTCTATGGCATAGACTCTATGCCATTCCGATGCAAATGTAATTTATCACACGATGTTTCATTTAAAAGCCCCTTTTCCACCAGAATTGAACCGGTTTGATAATTTTTTCCACGCCTAAGATTGAACAGGCTCAGAGTGTTTTCCACTGAAAAGGAATTGGTTCAGAAGAGTCTGTGAAAGTTTGAGACCAATCCGATACCGATATTTCATTTTTATGGCCGATTCCGATAAGGCTACCTGCGTGCGTGCATGCATACCAGGTACTGCCAGCTCATGGATTGATTGGCTCTTTTTTTTTTTTTTTTAAGATATTTTTTTGCGGCTTACGCCTTTTATTGATTTTTGATGGGACAGACAGTAGGCTGACAGGAAACGGGAGAGAGATGGGGGGATGACATGCAGTAAAGGCCGTGTCGGGTCCGGGAGTCGAACCCGCGGCACACTGCGACTGGATTACCAGTCCGGTGCCCAGACCGTTACGCTACGGCCTGGGCCTGATTGGCTCTTTTGACGTGAGCAGGGTTAAGTAACGTGTGTGTGTGTGTGTGTGTGTGTGTGTTTGTGTGTGTGTGTGTTCAGGTGCGTGTCACTGCCAGCTCATGGACTGGCTGTTTCCCGGCTCCATTGATGTGAGCAGGGTCAGGTTCCAGGCAGACGGAATGGACGACTATAAACACAACTTCAATCTGCTGCAGGAAGCCTTCAGGGGCCGACACGTCACCAAGGTTCACCTCTAACTATATAACTACCGTATACATTTAACTGTATAACCACTAGTCCGGCAGCCAGGGCTATGGGGTGGGACATTCGGCATATAGTTTTTATTTTATTGGCCTAAAATATTGTCTATATACATACATGAATCCACTTGCTGACCGGCTGTCTGCAATGTTCCCCATAAGGTGCGCCCGTGCGTGCGCGCACACATGGCCAAATGCTCTCGCGCACAACTGAAATCCGTCGCGCACAGACACAGACGCTGGTGTAAAAAAAACAAAAGTTTTCTTTAAAAACAATGGTGTCCCCCCCGAGTATCATCTACACAACAGTAATAATACCTATCCCGAGTCGACATTTGCCCACACTTTATTTAGATTACACAGGCGAGGCGACAGACAGGATAACCACGTTAGCTGGTTAGCTAACATGGTTATGACTACAGCACAACAAGCCTCCAGTCCGGTGTACTTGTGAATGAAAATGTGGAAGCTAACGTTAATCTCTCGGGTCTAGCCCCATATGGAACCTATCTCTCTCTGTAATTCTCCAATCTGTTAATACATCTTTCTTCAATCAATCAATCAATCAATCCCTCTGAGCTAGTAGGGGCCATAAGGGCCGATTCATACTCCTATTTTAGAGCCGAATAAAAGTCGGTTCGGCTACAATGTGACGTAATTTGAGGTTCGGGGTGGGGGGGCGGGTACCGTCCTAAAGTCGGCTCTTCGGTGCTACTGAAAATTTCTGACGAGCCGAAATAATTTCGGCACTACAGCGCCGAAACAGCTGTAAAATAGGAGTATGAATCGGCCCTAATATAAGGGGCTGCTGACAATCTGAGAAACTAGGAGTTCAAAGACACACCAACAAACTCGTCATAGTGTGTGTGTCCCAATAACGTTTTTACGTTTTCTCATGCCCCCCATGTATTCATGGGGGGCATGTAGTATTCATATACTCGTTCGTTCTCAACCTGTGGGTCCCCACATGATTTGGGGGGGGGTGGGGGGCAGATGACAGTGAAGTGACAATTTAAGGACTTTTAATACTTTTATAATACCTCAAAGGCTCTAAATCTAAAAGAAAAATACCATTACTGCATCATCTGCATTATCTAACGTTTGGATAGTTGGTGTCAAGGTGACGTATGTTTGCTCAGTAGTTGCTGATGTCTGCTCAGGAGGTTTGAGTGTTTGCTCAGACCGATTTTCTTTTAGATGGAACAAAGGCTGTCGTTATTGAGCAATGTTTTTTCTAGGGGTTTATATGTGACCATACCGTAAACAAGGAAGTGTACCGGTATTATAGAACATTAAAGTCTGCATTTAACAATCGTTAAATACGCTATTAGATTGTGGCAGGCAGAAAGGCCATGCAGGTACCAATTAACATCTTCCTGCTACGAAATATCATGGTATCGCATGGAATCAGAAATGTATCATTCCTGAATCATATTGTTGCTCATGTATCAACTGTATCTCTTTTTCCCATTAAATCTATTTGTTTCATTCATTGTTTTGTAATAACGTTGAGTGGATCTGGTGGCTTCTTTCAGGACATTCCCGTTGAGGAGCTGGTCAGCGGGGATTTCAAAGCCAGCCTTAACTTCTTGAAGTGGTTCAAAGCCTTCTTCACGGAGAACCTGGACAATCAGGTAAGGGTGGGACGGTGGACTGGTAATCGCTAACGATTATCGTGATTAACAATAAATGAATAAACGTAGGTACCCTCACAATAATCCTGGTCTCTGTACTGCCTCACCCTGGCCAGCCAGGGCGCCTGATGGAGGGGAAAGGAACTGTTTGGAATAACGTGTTCCTTCCACTCGCTACGTCCAACCGGGGTGAAACCCCTCTGTCAGGTGAAAAGAAGCGGCTTGGACTCCTCATGCATAGAAGGAAGCATGACGTCAGTCTGTTGCTCTCCCCAGGTTGGCGGAGGGAGTGTAGAGCCCAGGATTACATTAGACAATTGACACTGGGTGAAAAAACGGGTTACAAAATCGCGGGATAAAAATTATAGTAAAAAAATAAATAATAATAAACAAAATTATCCTGCATCATACACTAGGAATTAGCGATGTTTTTGGTGAATGTTCCCCCCTGGAATAGGCATGCTGGGGATTTCAAGTGCTTTGACAAAAGTGCCATTTTAGATGTTAAGCACATTTTGACTTTTGCAACAATAACGGTAAGGTGTCATTTTGGTGTCGCCCCATCCCTACAACCAGGTATATGACGTGGTTGCAGCACGAAGCGGACAGGACATCCACCCCACTGGTCCCGTTCCCAACGCCCAGAACCAAAGTATGACTGACTCCAGGCTTGAATAGCAAGCAACTATAACGACTATTACTAATCCTAACTCTTCCCCTCTTAACCGGCCACGCAAGTCCCCTAACCTCATATCAGTCTTAACCGGCCACGCAAGTCCCCTAAACTCATACTAAATTGTCATTTAGTTTTAGTCATATTGTAGACATCTGAAATGGTCAGATGACAAATCAGTTGATTTTGTTGACTAAAATGTATTTTGTCGGGCCTTGATGACATCGCAATGCCTGCTTTTTTAAATTATTATTACAAAACATAGTAACCACTTCAGCCCTATATACATTTGAAAATAGCAGATCTACAATCTCACAATGCAGCTCACAATCTCACGGCACGCCATCTTTAAAGTAAAACATGAAAGTACTTTCCCCCCCCCCCCCACCAATTGCATATTTGACAGAAATCCGTAAAAGGGACTCTGTGTCGGACAGCACGGAGGACGAAGCGTGCAACCACAGGTTGAAGAAAGCCCAGAAGATCCCGTACGACCCGGCGTGGAAGGACCATTGCCCGTGGGCCGAGCCCAGCCCCAAAGGAGAGCACAGCACCTACTGCTCCGTGTGCAAGCTGCACCTGAGCACCTCGCACAGGGGCCTCCACGACATCAGGTAAGGAGAACACAGCGCCACCTACTGCTTCGTGTGTAAGCTGCACCTCGCACAGGGGCCTCCACGACATCAGGTAAGGAGAACACAGCGCCACCTACTGCTCCGTGTGCAAGCTGCACCTGAGCACCTTGCACAGGGGCCTCCACGACATCAGGTAAGGAGAACACAGCGCCACCTACTGTTTCGTGTGTAAGCTGCACCTCGCACAGGGGCCTCCACGACATCAGGTAAGGAGAACACAGCGCCACCTACTGCTCCGTGTGCAAGCTGCACCTGAGCACCTCGCACAGGGGCCTCCACGACATCAGTAGGGCTGACCTTCGATCACGGTTTCGGAGATTGACGCTTCGACAAAAAAAAACATCGATCAAATAGGGAGTCCGCGACCTAATAAATGTCGATTTGGGGGTCCTTGACATTAAAAAGTTTGAGAACCACTGACATAAAAACTCTTTTCTGAAAACTGTCATCATTTAGAAGACATTTGTAGAATCTGGTCTCAGGTCTACAGTTACATTTAAGTAACTTGAACAATAACCCTAATATAAAAACCATATCAAATAATATCGTGTATTGTGATACTGCTTGAAAAATAAATGGTAAATGGTAAATGGTGCATTTATATAGCGCCTTTATCCAAAGCGCTTTACATAGATTGTGCATTACATTCACCCATTCACACACACATTCATACACCGATTGCAGCGGAAGCCATGCAAGGTACCAACCAGCACATCGGGAGCAATTTGGGGTTCAGTGTCTTGCCCAAGGACACTTCGACATGTAGACAGGAGGAGCCGGGATTCGAACCGCCGACCCATGGATCATTGGACGACCTGCTCTACCTCTTGAGCCACAGTCGCCCAAAAAGAAACATATATCATGAATGATATTGCATTCTTCCATATCGCCCCCTAACCCCTATATCGCCCGCCCAGGCGCCACGAGGAGTCCACCAAGCACAGGACGCGGTCCCAGAAGACGCACAGAGGTACGGCCAGAGAGACCGCGATGGAGGAGCCGCCGCCGCCGCTGGCCTGCAGCGCGGTCGCCGTTCGCTTCATCCTGAAACACTGCTACTCCGGAGCCTCCGCGCTCAGCGAGCGAGCGGCCAGGCATTACCCGCGCTACATGCTGGGCCTGCGCTACCCCGGAGACGTGGCGAGTTCGTGCAAGCAGACACCCTACAGCCTGTACGTGTACGGAGGGCTGCCGCTCGGCGAGGCCCAAGGCCTGGACGACTCCACGGTAAGGCACACGGGTCACAGACTAGTTATCGATTTATATATTGATCGCCCCATGCCCCCCGATCGCAGTTTGTGTGAGATGATCGCAGTTGTTGTTTTTTTGCATGTCTTTTCCGTGTTGAAAAATGTGTTCATTTTCCCATAGACTTTTCAAAATGTATTAATTATTAAAGGTGCATATATAATTGATTTCTAATCGGCCGATATCGGCCTATTTATGCCGTATCGGTATCAATCTCAAAATAACTCTCTCTGACTCTGTCACACACTGCCGGACTCCCAAGTATAGTATGCATTTGAATGTCCACCTGTGAGTCCCGGGGCCCATTACATTGAAATTGAAAACCTATTAAATCACTGTTGTGTTTGATTGAATACTTTATTAACAGGCTTTGGGTCACTATATTACTGTTTATTTCATTGGCCCGTTTGACTGTCAAGGGTTCAGCCTCCAGGAAGAAACCCTAAATACAAAGTTAATACACCATTGCACATACAAACGACTCCAGGGTGTCTAATGAAGTACTGTCACCTCATAGACACAACTGGCACTCCATCTTTAATGGTCAACTTTTCCATTTGTGCCGGTGACTGACAGCCCTACTGCGCGGTGCTGGCGGGTTACTTTGACGCCAAGGCGTCGCGCTACGTGGTCAGACTCCTGGACGTCGTGGAGGACGGCGGAGGAGGAGGAACCGCCGTAGCAGACGTGGTGAAGAGGTTCGACGACGGGCATGCCGCTAACCTAGTGGCCGTGTACTCCCAGGGCCAGGCTCCGGAGGCCTCGCAGCGCATGTGGTCAGTAACGAGTAAACGTTGATCAAAATAACAATTCTTCTACATTCTAAATGTGTAGACTTCTTGTGAATTAAGTAATGCAGATGTTTAAGAATAATTTAACTCTTTTTTTTTTTTTTAACTCTTTATTTTAGAATTTTCGAATATGCACGACAGTCAAAAAACAAAACAAACAAGACATACAATGGGACAGGAACATTAACAGTAAAAAAAATAATAAACTGAGTGAAAACTAAAGACAAAAAGAAACAAAAAAACAAGAGGTCATGGGATGTACAACAACAGCAATACATATTACAGGTTTTTGGGTTTGTTACATTCAATGATTACAGGGTTTTTTTTTTTTTTTTTAGTTTGTTACATTCAATGACAACCGGAAGGGCACATTCACTCCACAGGACATATTCACTCCACATCCACCCCCCCGGCTAAGTACTCTGTCCATTTCTCCCATCTTCTTTCACCCAGCTCTTTTTGCAGTCTTAACGAATAGGTCATCTGTTCTAGGTGGTGCAGTTGTTTCACAATGTTGATAAATAGGTCGGCAGTAGGACAGTTCTTTTGTAACCAATTTCTTGTAATAGCTTTTTTGCTTGCCACAAGTAGAATCTTAAGTAAATAGGAGTCATCCCGATTTAGCCCGTCTGGGAGTTGTCCTAGGTACAAAGATGTGAATGTATCATCTATTCTAAAACCCATAATGTTTGAGATAAGTGTTGTCACTTCCTTCCAAAATGGTTGAATTACCGGACAAGACCAGAAGACATGTGCATGATCAACCACTGTATCTCCACATTCTCTCCAACAGTCCATATGGTTGCCAGTCTGTTTGGACTTCTGTTTTGGAGTAATAAAGAAGCGAATCTGGTTTTTCCAACAAAAGTCTCTCCAAGTCAAGGAATTAGTGGTCGTTGATTGCGTTTCCCATATATTCATCCATACTTCATCACTTATATCAATGCCCAACTCTTTTTCCCATCGCTCTTTCACATACATTGTAGAGTCCTTTTTCAACGACATAAGTCCATTATATAGTTTGCTTACAAGACCCCTGTTGCTTCCTGAGCCATAAGCATTTGTAAATACAGTGATTAGGCTTGTTGTAATACCTGGAGTAGACCCTTTTACCTTTTTACTAAAATAATCCCTTACTTGCAAGTATCTGAAAAAGTCCTGGTTAGCCAACCCATATTTCTGCTTTAGGTTTACAAAACTGTCAATATTTCCATTTTTAATCATAGTACATATAGAAGTGATGCCATTGTGGTGCCATTGTTTATACCTATTGTCTAATACTGCTGGTATGAAGTCAGGGTCATGTGCTGGCCAACTTAAAAGTTTTGCCTCCCTCTGAAGCTGGAAGCGTTTAACAACTTCTAGCCATATTTTGAACGATAAATTTACCCACTGACTCCTTGTCTGAAACATTCCCTTCCCTCTGTCAGTGCAACCTAATAGCGACTGTATTGGTACATCCATCAGGGATAACTCTATGCTTTTCCATTTTGCAATGTAGGGTCGGTTACACCAATATACCAAGGGTCTTAGCTGAGCTGCTAGATAATAGTCCCTTAAAGATGGGAGAGACATGCCTCCTCTCTCTCGGGGCAGTTGTAGGGTAGAGAATTTCACCCTTGGCCTTTTTTTATCCCAAATAAAACGTGAGATATGTTTATTCCATTCCCTGAATTGTTTTAAAGGTATTTCTACTGGCAGTGACAAGAAAAGGTATAATAATCTGGGTAAAATTACCATTTTGACTGCTCTTATTCTGCCACCTAAATCGAGAGGAAGCACGCTCCACCTGCCAAGATCATCATACATCTTTTCCGTTGCACCTTTGTAATTTACATCAAACAATTGTGGCAAGTCCTTGGGCAAATTCACACCTAGATATTTAATATGAGATGAATACCAATTAAATTTGTATTTTGTTATGTATTCTTGTGTAGGGTTGTAGTTGAATGTCAATACCTGGGTTTTGTTTACATTAAGGGCATACCCTGAGTAAGAACCATATGTTTCCAATATTTCCATCAGTGTGGGTAGCCCCGAACCTGGGTCCATGATTGTGACAAGGACATCATCAGCATATAATCCAATCTTATATTCTTCTCCACCTATGGATATCCCCTTTAATCTTATTTCCTCTCTAACTGCTTGGGCCAGGAGCTCGATGAAAAGATTGAAGAGGCTCGGGCTGCTTGGGCAGCCCTGTCTGCACCCACGTTCTAGAGCTATGGGGTCGGAAAGACTACCATTTATTTTTATCCATGCTGTAGGGGAGGAATAGAGTGCTTGAATGCGTTGTATAAAACCCTCGCAAAAACCGAATCTGTGCATTACTAAGTAGAGGAAGCCCCAGTCCACGGAGTCGAATGCGGCCCGGGCATCCAGACTGATTACAATAGCGCTGGACTTTTCATTATTAATCTGCTCAATAACATGTAAAGCCCTCCTTATATTATCTTGGGTTTGCCTCGATTTCAAGAAGCCTGATTGGTCCTCATCTATGAGAAATGTCATTGCCTCCTCCATCCTCTTTGTTAAAATTGAGGTGTATAGCTTGTAGTCTGTGTTTAACACACTTATGGGTCTATAATTCCCACATTCCATTTTATCCTTTCCTACCTTGGGGATAACAGATATAAAGGCCTCATTCCATGATGGTGGAAGATGACTTTCCTTTAATGTGAAATTAAAACATTTCTCCAGTAGGGGGAGTAAGTGTTCCCTCATAGCCTTATACCACTCAGGTGGAAATCCATCAGTAATAATTTAACTCTTGAGGGCGTAAAATGCATGTTTCGCTCTCAAGAGTGGTTACCAACTCTCCATTATTTGGCTGTGGACCACCTGGTTGAAACTACTAATACATAATACATGAAATTAACCCGTACCATATGATACTTGTGGGACAGGGACATGAACCCTCACAATATGATAAGTTGAATGAATGTTCTCCTCCACAGCTCAGCGCTCAGGTACATGAACCCTCACAATATGATAAGTTGAATGACTGTTCTCCTCCACAGCTCAGCGCTCAGGGACATGAACCCTCACAATATGATAACTTTCTGAATGTTCTCCTCCACAGCTCAGCGCTCAGGGACATGAACCCTCACAATATGATAACTTTCTGAATGTTCTCCTCCACAGCTCAGCGCTCAGGGACATGAACCCTCACAATATGATAACTTTCTGAATGTTCTCCTCCACAGCTCAGCGCTCAGGGACCTGAACCCTCACAATATGATAACTTTCTGAATGTTGTCCTGCACAACTCAGCGCTCAGGGACATGAACCCTCACAATATGATAACTTTCTGAATGTTCTCCTGCACAGCTCAGCGCTCAGGGACATGAACCCTCACAATATGATAACTTTCTGAATGTTCTCCTCCACAGCTCAGCGCTCAGGGACATGAACCCTCACAATATGATAACTTTCTGAATGTTCTCCTGCACAACTCAGCGCTCAGGGACATGAACCCTCACAATATGATAACTTTCTGAATGTTCTCCTCCACAGCTCAGCGCTCCGGGACATGAACCCTCACAATATGATAACTTTCTGAATGTTCTCCTCCACAGCTCAGCGCTCCGGGACATGAACCCTCACAATATGATAACTTTCTGAATGTTCTCCTCCACAGCTCAGCGCTCCGGGACATGAACCCTCACGTGGTGGCCTTAGCGGGGCTGTACGAGGCGGCAGACAGGGCCTGGCGTGCCGCAGCCGCCAAGCTCTCTCTCTCTCAGGTTTGGAATTGTTTTGGATTTTGCTCTTTTTGTTCTTTCAGAGCAAACGTTTTTAACTCAAATCTTTGCTTCTGGGGGGGTCCCTGGAACAACATATTTTCAGATGGGGGTCGGTGGCCAAATACATATAATTCTGGCGGTCCTTGACATGAAATAGTTTAAAACCACTGACATAGAATCATAGGTTTTTCAGAAAAATGTCATGATTTAGAAGACATTTGTAGAATCTCAGTCCTAAACGTGTTAACTCTGAGCTCTCTCAGGTCCAGGAGCTGATGGCAGACCTCCACGCCCACCACTGCTCCGCCCCGACTCGGAAGGACGGCCCCCTGACGGCGCTCTTCACCTCCCCCGACGGCGCCGTGCGCAAGACGCCCCCGAATCTCTACGACAACGCCGGCTGTCTCGACCTCTGCCTCGCGGTCGGCAAACTGGCGTGGTCGTGGGACGAACTCGCGGCGTATTTCGAAAGCTGCCATGGAGAAGAGGACGAGGCCGGTGGGGCCGAGGCCATCCGCTCGCGGCTGCAGGACGTGGGACTCAGGGCCACGGTCATGTTCCTGGAGCACGCCATGGGCCCTCTGCACCACTTCCAGAAACACCTGCAGCACGCAACGTCTACCAAGGTTAGCATGGGTTCTCTTTTTTCTTATTTTTCTTATTTTTTTTACCCAGGCCTCTTTTCCACCGGTTGGGCACCGGTTCAGTTCTTTTTGGTTCTTTGTCCATGAGCCAGAGCTCCAAAATTGGAACGTTATTGAGTGTGCAAAACCACTTCCGCAGTTCATTACTTACACAAAGACAATGCTTTATTGTATTACACATCTTAAAATGTTAAATATGCAAATGTGGAAGGGTTATCATAGGGAGATCGACGGACTGACCTCATGCCTCTTGCTATGCATGAGGAGTCCAAGCTGCTTCTTTTCACCTGACAGAGGGGAGTTTCCCCGGCCGGACGTATTGAGTGGAAGGAACACGGCTGGCCAGGGGGAGGCAGTTTAGAGACCAGGATTACGGCATGGTTTTTTTTATGGGTTCCACATTATGTCATTATTCATTATAGTATATAGTATATATTTTTTGTTTTTGTTTTCCTAATTCAGTTAGAAACCTGACCTAACCTGACTTTCCGCTCCCTCCAGGCCGACTTGGCGTGCGTCCTGGAAGCAGCCTGCTCCATGCTGCACACCTACGCCCAACGCCTCTTACAGCCTCAGGCCGCCGCATGCTTCCTCGAGGGGAGTGCAGACCTCGGGGACAAATCCTCCTGGCTGCCAGTAGCCGAGCTGGTAGGCTGCGCAGGCGGCGGTCCCGACCTGCAGCTCTTCCTGAAGACGTGTGAGGGGACCAGGACGTCGGAGGCTCTGCTGGAGCTGGCGGGGTCCTTCTACGAGGCGGTGACACGCAGCCTGGCCGAGTCGCTGCCGCTCTGCGCCGCGGCCCTGAAGACCATGGCCCAGCTCCTTGACCCTTCCAGGAGGTTGGACGTCACGTCGGAGGCGGTCAGTGGTGGTCATTTTGACAGCAAGTTTACAATTTAGTCTCAATAGGCCCAAACCACATGGCGGCTTTGAATTGTTATCACATGCAATGCAGCCAGTATGGACATTTCCTACATATTGACGTTGTTGGCAGACATTGTCCGACTATTACTAACCATAACCTTGAATCTAACCCTAAAGGTCCTTGCGGACTGGGCGAGTTTTTCGGAAAGCCGCCGGGAAAAACGTTGCTAAACATCCGAAAAAAGGCAGTAGTGTGCAGGGACCTTAACCCTAACCCTAATACTCAGTTTAAAAAAAGGCAGTAGTGTGCAGGGACCTTAACCCTAATACTCAGTTTAAAAAAAGGCAGTAGTGTGCAGGGACCTTAACCCTAATACTCAGTTTAAAAAAAGGCAGTAGTGTGCAGGGACCTTAACCCTAATACTCAGTTTAAAAAAAGGCAGTAGTGTGCAGGGACCTTAACCCTGACCCTAATACTCAGTTTAAAAAAAGGCAGTAGTGTGCAGGGTCCTTAACCCTGACCCTAATACTCAGTTTAAAAAAAGGCAGTAGTGTGCAGGGTCCTTAACCCTGACCCTAATACTCAGTTTAAAAAAAGGCAGTAGTGTGCAGGGACCTTAACCCTAATACTCAGTTTAAAAAAAGGCAGTAGTGTGCAGGGACCTTAACCCTGACCCTAATACTCAGTTTAAAAAAAGGCAGTAGTGTGCAGGGTCCTTAACCCTGACCCTAATACTCAGTTTAAAAAAAGGCAGTAGTGTGCAGGGTCCTTAACCCTGACCCTAATACTCAGTTTAAAAAAAGGCAGTAGTGTGCAGGGACCTTAACCCTAATACTCAGTTTAAAAAAAGGCAGTAGTGTGCAGGGACCTTAACCCTGACCCTAATACTCAGTTTTAAAAAAGGCAGTAGTGTGCAGGGTCCTTAACCCTGACCCTAATACTCAGTTTTTAAAAAGGCAGTAGTGTGCAGGGTCCTTAACCCTGACCCTAATACTCAGTTTTAAAAGCAGTAGTGTGCAGGGTCCTTAACCCTGACCCTAATACTCAGTTTTAAAAGCAGTAGTGTGCAGGGTCCTTAACCCTGACCCTAATACTCAGTTTTAAAAGCAGTAGTGTGCAGGGTCCTTAACCCTGACCCTAATACTCAGTTTTAAAAGCAGTAGTGTGCAAGGGACCTTAACCCTAACACTAATACTCAGTTTAAAAAAAGGCAGTAGTGTGCAGTCTGCAACGAACGTTAAAACGGTTTCGTTGCGTCTCGAATCAATGGCGTGGTTTTTGGGCCGTAGTCCTAGTCTTTTGATTAACACACCATTTAGTTTTAGTCCTCTGAAACGTGTCTAGTCTTCGTCGACTAAATATCAAACATTTGTTTTAGTCTTAGTCTTTTAAGTCTAGTATACAGTATGACGGAGGACAACTTTACGATCAACAAACGCTGATAACGGTTCCGTTCCCATCCCTAGAGGAGAGCTATAATAATCTATCTATGATCCCATCCATCCCATAGGTGAGCGAGCTCGGCAGCACCCTGGGCCTGTGCAAGAGCTCGGGGGAGGCGTGCTCGCTCAGCGTCGACTTCCTGGAGTTCCACAACGCGAAGCGGGTCGAGGTCCAGAAGAGAGATGACGGGTCAGCGGCGTCGTCGTCCTCCGTGTCCGTGGAGCAGCGCTGGAGCGCCGTCCTGAAGGACACGGAGTCCACATCCATCCTCAGGAAGCTGCTGCTCGGCCTCATGTCTCTGCCCTGTCCTCCGCTGGAGGCGCGTCGCCTCTACGATCAGGTACGTTATCGGTCGCACACGGGGACATATCACCCCCCCCCCCTCCTCAACTATATCTGCCAGACATAGCAGCACCAAACACCTGGCATTCAGCAGCCCAACCCAGTGTAGTCAGTTTGCGTGGCACCGCACAAACACGGAATCCACGGGAGAGTCTAGACCTGAGGATTATTCTGTATATTGCCTTCTGAAAAACCCTATGTTTCTATGTCAGTCGTTCTCAAACATTTTAATGTCAAGGACTCCCAAAACTATATGTAATTGGCTGCCGACCCCCCCATCTGAAAATGTTGTTCCAGGGACCTCCCAGAAGCAAAGATATGAGTTAAAAACATAAGCTCTGAAAGATATATATATTCAAAGATTTATTTCAAAAATAACAGATCTAGATTTGCTATTTTAGCGATGCAAGCCACTGAGGTCGATGCTGAGATAGTGCATGCCATTGGGTCTGTATTAGAATATGACAACAAGACACTGAGGTGCTGAGATGGGGCATTGGGTCTGTCATTAGACGCCTAAAAGACAGCAGTCTCCTCTGTGTCTCCTGTGTTTTCTGTGTGTCGTTGGCTGTCTTCTGCCCTCCTCCCATGATTGAAATTCTTTATTTGGAATACCTCTTGAGATACAATATCCCCCCCCCCCCCCCCCCCCTGTGGAGCAAGCAGGGAGCAAGCTTGTCTCGTCAGACCTCTTTGATGAGGCGTGTGATGATGTCCAGTGCATCATCTCCATCTCCGCTGTGTCTCATCTCCATCTCCGTTGTGTCTCCTTCCTCTGTGCTCTCAGGCCGTCCTGAACGGAGACGCGCTGCTGTTCTCTGGACGTGAGGAGACGGAGACGTCTGGGACCACCACCGGAGAGGAGGAGGAGTCTGACAGCGCCTCCTGCACCACCCCCTCCCATGGGAGGACCAATCGCAGCACGTCCCCCCAGAGGAGGAGCAAGTCACATCCCGGCGTGTCGGGTGAGTGGTGATCTTTTGGGTCTGAGCGTATGTCTTTTGTGTCATATCGTAATGATGATGGCTTTCCTTGATGACAAATGATACAGAATAGCAGATATACATGCTCACAGTGAGCTTGTAGATCTGCTATTTTTGAGGGGAAACAAATCATGAAAATCTTTGAATATATATATTTTTTAAGCGAACATTGTTTATTTACTCAAATCTTTCCTTCTAGGGCAGTGGTTTTCAACCAGTGGCCCGGGGACCACCAGTGGTCCTTGAGGGGGTTCCAGGTGGTCCCCAGCTAAATGATGGATAGACCCCTTATAGATCTTTAACTATTATTATTATTACTACTATTAACTATAAGAATTGCTATTTTGATCCACGGTTGCCTGTGATCTCTTATTGTGTCGACTAGCTTAAATCTCACACAATGGTGGTCCGCGGCACTGCGGCGCAGATGCAGAATAAATAATGGGCCTTAAAGGACACCTTTAGTTTTTTCCAACCAAGGTTCATGTTTTAGGTTGTTATTAGAGAAAGTAAAAGATGAGGGTAAATTGTTTTTCATTTGCTGCTCTCTTTCGGTTTAGCGATTTTAGCTATTTTTGACAGGGGGGCGGGGGCATTCGAACATGGTCCTAAATATGTATTTTTTTTTACAAAACAATATGGTGATTTATTGTTTTATTATTTACTAGTGCTACCTACTGATATATTGAGCCTATGACACACAGTATGGCATCCCACTAGTATCTCTACCTTCACATTCAGTAAATCCTGTGATCTTTTGTAGCCAGATGTAATTTCCTGAGGAAATTGCCTTAACATTTCTTAACAAATGACGTATTTAGCCCCCATGTCAAAAATTGCTAAAATCACTAAAACAAAACATTAAGCAGCAAACGAAATAAATAAATAAAATAAGACTCACCTTTTACTTTGTCTAATAACAACCTAAAACGTGGACCTTTGTTGAAAAAGAAAAACTAAAGTAGTCTTTTTTAAGCTCGAGGTGCAACACAATGCCCTTAACAACGCATTGTGTTGTGTTCCAGATCTGGTGAAGACGTGTGAAATCCGCCTGACCAAAATTTAAAGTAAGAAAGACGTTCTCTCTCAAAGCCCAGTTCATGCTCGTTCAGTCGCACTACGTTGTCGCACGGCGGGAGCGTGAGACACAGCCGTGCAACGGAGCATCAATTAGACATTAGAAATGATATAATGATTTATATTTGGTGCAGACAGTCATCATTTTTGTCATTGAGCAGTTGAGACGAATAACAGTCTTAAGTCCATAATAGTTATCCATAATGTATAAATGTGACCAAATTTGACTGAAGGACTGCCATTGGATTTTATTTTATTTTTGGAGATATGGCTTATAGAGTAATGTCTTGCAGAAAACAGCGAATTGAGAAAACAGGCTTGAAAGGTTCACTTTTGTGGTCTCTTAACATTACACCTAGATACATGTTTAAGCATTTATTTCATATTTACATGTAGATTTCAGCTCTGACACTTATTTCAGACATGCTCTAGTATGTGAAGAGTCTGCCTGTGCTATTAACACATTTTTTGGGGGGAAAAGGGGTTTTCTCCTCTGGACTCTGGAGAAAAGCTGGAGGTTGCCCGATGGCAGGCTCTCAGTCAAATCTGGTCACAAATGATGGATATGGGGTCAGGGCAGATACTAGGCCTTTTTGGCCTAATTCGAATGACTTGAAGGGCACAAGGCACATTATGACACGCTACGAAACAGGATATGGTCTTATTCATTTTCTGTTTATTATCACATGAAAGTGTCACTCAGAAATAATATATCCCCCATTTAAAAAAGAGAATGTTTCTCTCCTATAGGTGCAACCAGTGGGAGAGACGACGACGACCGGAGTGGGAAAGACGAGGTAATGCTTCCATTAATTCCTGTTTTTAACCCATTTTGGGACGGGAACCCCTTTTGGTGTTCTAAGCATTATGTTATACTTAAACTATTGAAAAATAGCAGATCTACAAGCTCATAGCGCGGCACCGAGTGCCGTGCTATGAACTTGTAGGTCTGCTATTTTTGAAAAATCGTGAAAATGTGCCTCAAATCTTTGAATATATATTATAGTGAACATTTTCACTCAAATCTTTGTTTCTGGGGAGGTACCATGCAGTTATATATGAGAACCCAGGCTTCGATTGATTCTTTTTTAATTGATCAAACCGCCAGTTGGATTATTTGGATATGAGAACCCAGGTACGGGTATTGTGTTTCACATGATATTTAGTTAGGCCACCTTCCACATACTTGTACAACTAACCTTACCTTATGTCACTGACACTGACTTTCTTCCACCATGCTTGGCTGTCAAAATGACAGTTTTTGAAGTCAGTCAAAACGTGACTCTGTCAGATTTCATCATGTGTTGTTTTTTGTTTGTTGATCTTCACTCTTAACGCTCAAAGATACACTTTGGAGGCCCACTCAGTCTTTCTTTGTTAAGAAGATGTGCATGAAATGTCACTCCGGTCGACAAAGAGAAATGTGTCGACTCATTTAATGAAACGAGAATGTGGAGTTCCATGGAGAACTTCTAAAGAACAAAAATAATGACAAATTTTTGATAGCTATGTATTATTTTTGATTAAGCACATTTTTTACTTTAATATACTGTATGCAAGGTTTAACATCAATAATTATACAATTAACATGTAACAATGTAAATAAACAAACTGAACCGTATTCAAACATTTTTCTAAAGGAATAGCCAAAAAGAAATCAGCCCTGTAATGTTTTTGACACAGATGTCGAACAATGGCTGATACGTCGGTCTGGCTCTACAATATATGTGCGTGTTCACATATGACGGGTGTGTGTGTGTGTTTGTACAGACAGACAGACAGACAGACAGACATGTGAGAACATAAAGGGGAAGGTAGCAGAGAGATGTAAGGGTGTTTGTTGGTACCGTGTGTGTGTGCGTGTGCGTGCACAAGCAATTTTAGGCTCTCCCAGCAGGGGGAGCACAGATATATATATATATATTTTTAGGGGTATCAAAGTACTTATTCTTCTAGACACTATATGATTTAATTATTTATTTACTCATTTTGGAGCATACTATAGTGTAGCCAATCAGCATGTGAGTCCTGTCAATGTCAATCATGTGATGTTGCAAAACGGTTCATTACAAAGCATGAATGAAATTAAATATATAAATGAGATGTAGTTACTGACAAAATAAATATATTGGGGCTACCAGGGGGAGGGGGGGTGGGGCCTGGGGACCCTCCTAAAATTGCGTACATGTGTGTGTGTGGAGGGTGTAATGGGACTGTGAGTGCAGACAGACAGACAGACAGAGGGAGGAACACTGGCTGCAGAGACGACTAGTACTAGTACTAGTACTAGTACGTGTGAGAACATAGGAGAAGTTAGCAGAGAGATGTAAGGGACCGGGTGTTGGTTGGTACTGTGTGTGTGTGTGTGTGTGTGCATGTGCATGTGTGTTCTGGGGGTGTGTAATGGGACTGTACTATCTCCCAGGGTCCCGTTAGGGGGGGTTCCGGCCGGCAGAGCAGCCTGCGCCAGAAGCCTCCGGCCCGGACCCTGTTCCAGGCCGGGAAGGGAACCTGGGACAGGCCCGTAGACCCCGAACAACGGGAGAACGGCAGAGAAAAGGATGGCGGGTCCGACTCGGTATGTTCACTGCTCTGGTGGAACTACCAGCAGTACGACATTACACTCTGCACATTGCTCAGGGTTCATTTATGGCTGGGGGTTTTGACCCGGGGACCACCGTCCGGAGACCACCACTATTGTGCCGGGTATAGGTCCATCTAGCTCTGGTCCAGAGCTCTAATGCCGTTGGCCATTTAGAGCTACAGTATGTTACCGATGACTTCCGGGGCTCGCATAAATGCAGACCAGCCTCTCGTCTTTGCTTCTCACCAATACAAAGGAGGGTTGTGTCATTAGAAAGCCTGCTTTCCTTAGTGGGAGCACTCTGATCCCCCCACCACACGTATAAAAGGTACTTTTTGGCCAAAAAGGGATTCTTTTTCCTGCACCGGAAAAAATAAATACTCTTAGTTACTCAACTGCACCCTCTACCGATATTGCCAAGAGAAAACCCTCATACAGAATATTTTTCCTCTGGTGAAAAAAAAGACCTTTCTGGCCAAAAAGTACCGTTTATACGTGTGGTGGAGGACTCAGAGTGCTTCCACTAAGGAAAGTAGGCTTTCTAATGACACAACCCTCCTTTGTATTGGTGAGAAGCAAAAATGTTAGCGTTATTTACGCTAAAGACGAGAGGATGGTCTGCATTTATGCGAGCCCCGGAAGTCATCGGTAACATAGCTCTAAATGCATTAGCACTATGGACCAGAGCTAGGTCCATCATATAGGGGTGCATGTGTTTGGTCCGACAGGAAATAGACTGACACCCTACCCCAAACCCCAACCTCACAGGGAAGCC
>NC_139705.1:27274169-27299169 GCF_964188405.1 Protomyctophum parallelum | reverse complement strand
ATACGTTAGCCTCGGTACCCAGGCTTTTATTTTAATTAGTGTTACTGTTCATGCGTTAGCCTCTGTACCCAGGCTTTTATTTTAATTAGTGTTACTGTTCATACGTTAGCCTCGGTACCCAGGCTTTTATTTTAATTAGTGTTACTGTTCATGCGTTAGCCTCTGTACCCAGGCTTTTATTTTAATTAGTGTTACTGTTCATACGTTAGCCTCAGTACCCAGGCTTTTTTTTTAATTAGTGTTACTGTTCATACGTTAGCCTCGGTACCCAGGCTTTTATTTTAATTAGTGTTACTGTTCATACGTTAGCCTCGGTACCCAGGCTTTTATTTTAATTAGTGTTACTGTTCATACGTTAGCCTCGGTACCCAGGCTTTTTTTTTAATTAGTGTTACTGTTCATACGTTAGCCTCGGTACCCAGGCTTTTATTTTAATTAGTGTTACTGTTCATACGTTAGCCTCGGTACCCAGGCTTTTTTTTTAATTAGTGTTACTGTTCATACGTTAGCCTCGGTACCCAGGCTTTTATTTTAATTAGTGTTACTGTTCATACGTTAGCCTCGGTACCCAGGCTTTTTTTTAAATTAGTGTTACTGTTCATACGTTAGCCTCGGTACCCAGGCTTTTTTTTTAATTAGTGTTACTGTTCATACGTTAGCCTCGGTACCCAGGCTTTTATTTTAATTAGTGTTACTGTTCATACGTTAGCCTCGGTACCCAGGCTTTTATTTTAATTAGTGTTACTGTTCATACGTTAGCCTCGGTACCCAGGCTTTTATTTTAATTAGTGTTACTGTTCATACGTTAGCCTCAGTACCCAGGCTTTTATTTTAATTAGTGTTACTGTTCATACGTTAGCCTCGGTACCCAGGCTTTTTTTTTAATTAGTGTTACTGTTCATGCGTTAGCCTCGGTACCCAGGCTTTTATTTTAATTAGTGTTACTGTTCATACGTTAGCCTCGGTACCCAGGCTTTTATTTTAATTAGTGTTACTGTTCATACGTTAGCCTCGGTACCCAGGCTTTTATTTTAATTAGTGTTACTGTTCATACGTTAGCCTCGGTACCCAGGCTTTTATTTTAATTAGTGTTACTGTTCATACGTTAGCCTCGGTACCCAGGCTTTTATTTTAATTAGTGTTACTGTTCATACGTTAGCCTCGGTACCCAGGCTTTTATTTTAATTAGTGTTACTGTTCATACGTTAGCCTCGGTACCCAGGCTTTTATTTTAATTAGTGTTACTGTTCATGCGTTAGCCTCGGTACCCAGGCTTTTATTTTAATTAGTGTTACTGTTCATGCGTTAGCCTCGGTACCCAGGCTTTTATTTTAATTAGTGTTACTGTTCATACGTTAGCCTCGGTACCCAGGCTTTTATTTTAATTAGTGTTACTGTTCATATGTTAGCCTCGGTACCCAGGCTTTTATTTTAATTAGTGTTACTGTTCATACGTTAGCCTCTGTACCCAGGCTTTTATTTTAATTAGTGTTACTGTTCATACGTTAGCCTCGGTACCCAGGCTTTTATTTTAATTAGTGTTACTGTTCATACGTTAGCCTCGGTACCCAGGCTTTTATTTTAATTAGTGTTACTGTTCATGCGTTAGCCTCGGTACCCAGGCTTTTTTTTTAATTAGTGTTACTGTTCAAACGTTAGCCTCGGTACCCAGGCTTTTATTTTAATTAGTGTTACTGTTCATACGTTAGCCTCGGTACCCAGGCTTTTTATTTTAATTAGTGTTACTGTTCATACGTTAGCCTCAGTACCCAGGCTTTTTATTTTAATTAGTGTTACTGTTCATACGTTAGCCTCGGTACCCAGGCTTTTATTTTAATTAGTGTTACTGTTCAAACGTTAGCCTCGGTACCCAGGCTTTTATTTTAATTAGTGTTACTGTTCATACGTTAGCCTCGGTACCCAGGCTTTTATTTTAATTAGTGTTACTGTTCATACGTTAGCCTCTGTACCCAGGCTTTTATTTTAATTAGTGTTACTGTTCAAAACAAAAACAAAAGCGGGAAAAAAATAAATAAAATCAACTAGTACCAACAAGGTCGACTAGTGGATCTATTAGTCGACTACCGGTAGTTGAATAGTCGACTAGTTGCGTAAAGCCCTTGTGTTGTGTGTGTGTGTTGCAGTTGGCTGCCCAGCGCTGTGCCAAGTCATTCGGCGAGGCAGAAGGAGACAAAGTCAAGGAGTTGAGCTTCATGTTGGACTGGGCCATGGGAGGGTTTCTGCCCAGCGGGCCGCCGGGCTTCGATCCCCCTGCTGGCAGCACGGGCATGGACCCAGTGATAGGTATAACCAAGTACATTAACTCAAGTCTATCGTTCTTAACACCTTTTTTGCCTTGGACGTGTAATCCCATGGGGGGGCCTTGGACGTATACATGACGTATACATGTCTTAAGAGCCTATACAGAGACATATACACCTCTTGAGTGGTTTCATTTTACGCTCTCAAGAGTTAAATTATTGTTAAACATCTGCATTACTTAATTTTACATGAAGTCTACACAATTAGAGAATGTAGGAGAATTGTTTTGATCAACGTTTGCCTGTTATCTCTCCTAATGGTATACCAACATCAATACAGCATGGGTTGTGAACAAAATCTTATCCAACGGCGAGAAAATAATCAACGTGTTGGGTCTGAGAGGCTAAATGTCATCAAATCGTGGGCCGTGTGGCTCAGATGTCAAATGAATAATGGGCCTTGATACAGGTCGGATTAAAGGGGGGGGGGGGCGTGTCTTCTCAAATTAACATCAAATATCTAAATATTGAATCAAGCAACTTTTACAAGAAACAATCTGGAACATATGTCTGGAGTGTACACTAAGAAATAAGAAAGAAATACAGCTTTGGCGTAAGTCTTGTGTCCTTGTTTAAGCCATTCTGGACGGAACCCCTTTTGGTGTTTAAACTAAAGCATTATGTTATTCTTTAGCTATTGAAAAAGAGCAGATATACAAGCTCATAGCGCAGCACTCGGTATATATCCTGTGATCTTCTGTGGCCAGAGGTAATTTCCTGAGGTCTAGTAGGACTATAGTAAAGAATAAAAAAAGAGGCCCAGGCCGTAGCGTAACGGTCTGGGCACCGGACTGGTAATCCAGTCGCAGTGTGCCGCGGGTTCGACTCCCGGACCCGACACGGCCTTTACTGCATGTCATCCCCCCATCTCTCTCCCGTTTCCTGTCAGCCTACTGTCTGTCCCTTCAAAAATCAATAAAAGGCGTAAGCCGCAAAAAAAATATCTTAAAAAAAAAAAAAAGAATAAAAAAAGAAATTGCTACAAAAATGTTGTAAAGAAATACATATGTAGCCCCGTGCTCGAATGCCCCCGTCCCCCTAAAAAAAACAGCTAAAATCCCTAAAACGAAAGAAAGAAGTACATGGAAAAAAAATACACTCACCTTTTACTTTCTCTAATAACAACCTAAAAAACTAAAGTTGTCCTTTGTGTCCTTGTTTAAGATTCTCCTTCGGACCTGCCGGATGACTCTGACTCGGACTTCCAGGCCAAGACGAAGGACTCGGACTCTGACTTCCAGCCCATGGCTACGGACAAGACGAAGGACTCTGACTCTGACGTCCAGCCCATGGCTCCGGCCCATGGCCTCCAGCCCACCATCGCTCCGGCCAAGAGGAAGTACAATGTCTTAAGCAAGAGTAAAAACCGTACCTCCGTCACCTACAGCAGAGGTATGTACAGTATGTTCACGTGTGTACTGTATGTACTGACCGTTGGGGCGGCAGTGGCTCATTGGTATGGCAACCGTGAGGTTCCCAGTTCGATCCCGGGCTCCCCCAGAGTTAGTGTTGAAGTGTCCTTGAGCAAGACTCTGAACCCCTAATTAGCCGTTTGCTAAGTCCCACCCAAGCCCGTTCTTGGCCAATAGCGACGGTTACCAAGTAACGATCCTTGTCAAGCTTTCAATGCTGGTCAAAATGGTTAAGCAGTGTCAATAAATATATTTGCTGTAGCATGTGTGGACCTCAGAAAGAGGGTTTATTTTCTTACCTTGTTATGAGCAAACTAGTCCATTCCATGAATTATTTCGCACCGTTGTGCAGTTTAATAGTAAATATTAGAAATACAAATAGGCTCTCATAGACTTCCATTGTAACGGGGAAACAGCTCTCACTCTTTTAGCACATAAGCGTTTACATCTATGTAAAGTGACTTGGATAAAGGCGCTATACACCATTTTCTCTTTTACTGTATGTGTTCTGTATGTGCTGTAGGTACTAGGGATGTCCGATATTATCGTCGTCCCAATATTATCGGCAGACGATAGCATAGCATTATCTATGGAATTAAATGCTTGTGGTACAGGGTGTAGGGTTGGAAACCTGCTAATTAATCACCTTATGTACGCAGACGATTTGGTCATCTTTAGTCCATATAGTGCTGGCCTTCAACAGCTGTTGAGTGCATGCTAACAGTACGGTGTTGACTTTGACATTAAATACAATGCAAAAAAGAGCAAGATTATGATTGTCCGTAGCAGGGAAGACAGACATTTAACCTTTCCTGACTTTTATCTCTCTGGCTCTATCCTTAGTGTCTGCAGTGAGATTAAATATTTGGGCCACATCATCTCGAATGACCTCTCTGATGACAAGGATATATTTAGACAGCGTCAGATGTTGTATGCGCAAGGAAACATGCTGTGTAGAAAATTTAGCATGTGCTCAGTACCGGTGAAGATCTCACTTTTTAAATCCTTTTGTACACCCCTGTACACCGCCCACCTGTGGTGCCGCTACAAGCAGGCCAGTTTCAGACGATTGACAGTGACCTACAATGACTGTATGAGGCTGCTTCTGAGAGCTCCAAGAAGCTCCAGTGCAAGTCAAATGTTTGTCAGTGTTGGGGTTCCCACCTGCTCTGCTGTGCTACGCAATCTTATGTATAAATTCATGTGTAGGGTATCTGAGTCAGTAAATTACATCATTAATGTCATCACTAACACGATACGTAGTTCTGTCAGGTTCTCCTCCAGACTGTGGAACCATTGGCGAACTTGTCTGTATGTTCGAAACTGAATATGGTGGAACTCTTTTTATTGTATATTTCTTTCTATATTATTATTCTTTTTATCTATTGTGTTGCTGTTCTGTACTGTGATATGGATTCCCCTGAGTCTGCAATAAAGAATCAATCATAATCAATCATAGAAATGTAATATCGGTAATCGGTATCGGTTTATATGCTTTGCTATTATTTTACAGACTAAACAAAGATCTACTGCAAAATAATCAACTTGTTTGTTTTACTTTTTGTGTTTGTCTGTTGTGCACCTGTGAGGTCTGAACTAGATATTATATTGATGTTATCACTATTTTATTTCATTAGATATGCAAAGTTTACTTTTGGTGCAAAACAAATGGCTGCATACATAGGTATCGGTTGATATAGGAATTGGAAATGAAGAGTTGGACAATATCGGGAAATCGGATATCGGCCCCCCAAAAAAGCCAATATCAAACATGTACTGTATGCGTACAGTACATGCTAGCAGAGTTTGAGGAATAATGTTTATTTACCTCATATTTCCTATTTTTTCAACTTTACAGAAGCATTGATAAAAGACGTTGTCAAGAACAGGAAGAAGCTTGAAGGTACGTTTTGGTTCATTTGGTTTTTGGTTTGAATAACGGCGATATGGTTACAGTTATAAATAACAGTGAGGACTGTGATATATGTGATATATGTGTCCTGTTATGGAGCAGCGTTGGTCATTGCAACGTAGCCCGAACCAATCAAATAACCAATACATAGCAGCGTGTAGATCTCAACCAATAATAGTGTTTGGTGTTTGGTAGAGAGGAGGGGCATATAGGAGGGGTAGACAACATCGCTGCACGGCATGTTGTCGCTCCTAAGTCTATTGTTTATTTTGTATTTTCTTTCAGATTTCTGCTTGTCGTGTGGAGCTCCTGAGACTGAAGTGCATCACCCTCTGTTTGAAGGAAACCTGTGTCTGAAGTGCAAGGTAATGTGTCATAGGGCAGGGGTCCTCAATGTTTTTGGCTGGGGAATGCTTTGGCCATATCTCGCTTTTTGGAACATCATCTGGGGACCCCCCCAAAATAATTTGACCAGAGGGGTCGCGACCCACAGGTTGAGAACCGCTGGCATAGGGCATAGGTCACAGGGTATAGGACTGAGGTAATGTGTCATTAACCACTTGTGATTTTTACAAGAGATCGTTTGCGGATGAAGTTTGTGAAGATACAATAAAAGAGAAAAACTCACTCTTGCCACTGTGCGTGCAGTGCGACCCCAGTACCTTTATGAATGATATCGCTCTAAAGCCCAAACCACACCGATGGGTCACCATGCAAGTCCTTGCAACCAAATTGTTGCGAGTAGACGCATGCAGGCGCTAGCAACCGTTGAATTGAACCAATTGAATCACTTTGGGTCGACGTGCGGTGACATGCGCCACCATGTGCCGACGCGCAACAGGACACACGCTGGGAGGAACGCTGAAACCGTGTTGTTGCGTCTCGACCCATGGTGGTGTGGTTTAGGCTTAAGAGGATATAGCGCGCCTGAGAAGTCCGAACATGGTGGTACAAAGAAAAGCTGCCAATCATATCCCAAACACTGTGCTTTCCACCTGGCCACCAGCGGTCATATGATATCCACCAGACCAGTTGTTATATCCCAGACACTGTGCTTTGTGGTGGTTTCCAGGAGAACTTCATTGAGACTCTGTATCGCTACGATGAGGCGGACGGGTATCAGTCCTACTGCACTGTGTGCTGTGCAGGCCAGGAGGTCGTTCTGTGTGGCATCCGCAGCTGCTGCAGGTACGCACGCACGCACACAAACACACGCGCGCGCACACACACACACACACACACACACACACACACACACACACACACAACAACACGTTAAAGTGCGATTGCATTTTTTATAAAATAAGTGTTACAGTAAATTGCTCTATAACGTAATAATAGTAATCATTGAGTGTTTGTCCAGTAACAGTGTTAAATATCTCTCTGTGTCTCTCTCTATCTCTCTCTCTATCTCTCGCTCTCTCAGGTGCTTCTGCAAGGACTGCCTGGACATCCTGGTTCGTCCAGGAACCTTTGACCAGCTGAAGCTCATTGATCCATGGAACTGCTTCATGTGCGACCCGGAGCAGTGTGGCGGAGGAGGACACCTCAAGCGCAGGGACGACTGGTCCACCAAGGTCCAGGAGTTCTTCACCAACAACAGCGCTATGGAATTTGTGAGTGGCCGGGACAATCCTCTCTCCCACACCAATCGGTTCTCATGCCCCTAATTAACACTTTTATTGACTGCCAGAATTGATTTCGGTCTGTGTCCGTACCAGTTTTATTGACTGCCAGAATTGATTTCGGTCTGTGTCCGTTCCCTGCCAAAGGTCCTTTCAGTAAGGTGCCTTATTCAAGGGGCAAAACATTACCCTGGATCTTGACCGGAAGTTAGCGAACGGCTAAGCGATCCCGGGAGGATCGCGGACCACTTGAAGCGAAGACTTTTGTGAAAAATATCGCTTTGATAAAAAAAGAAACCTGGAGAATAGATCTCGTCTTTGGCAGGTTTGGCATTTGGCCAAACTTGTTCTTGGAAGTAGATAAGTTAATCTCATTTGCATGTACACCTGCTGATCTCTAGCTGATGAGCTCTCCATAGCCCTAGGCTTAATTCATTACATGTGCGTTATTTTAGGGTCGCTTGCTGAAAGGTTTTGGGAACCCATGCTCTAGACTAGAGTCTAGACTAGATGCTAGACAGCCCTCCTGGGACCCAATCAGAAGGGAGAGACAACCCCTAACACTTTTAATCTCATCCGCATCTACACTTGGCTGATGATCTGGGACTAGGGCCAGGACCTACGGATGCAATTTCTATGTTTTCCAAATTGTTCAAACATCAAGGTCACACACACCACACTCCACACAAGGCCAAATCCTTTCCCTTTGCTTACATAGCATGTGGATACAGGTGTAGCATCCCTCAGTCCATTTTGTTTGAATATGTTGTACAAAAAAGCGTTTTGAATTGATTGTTTATGCTATGCATATTTGTGTTGTGATTAATTTCACAGAAGCCCCACAGAGTGTATCCGTCCATCCCTGCTCAACAGCGCAGACCCATGAAGGTGTTGTCCCTCTTTGATGGAATAGCCACAGGTCAGTGTTGTTTTGTCTCTCTTTGATGACATAGTGACCTAGAAAGGTAGATGCCTGCAGTTCACTGCCTCACACTGAAGTGCGCCCATAGAGTTCATCATGGCGGCCTCCAGTCACGTGACTCACGTCCCTTCCTTTCATTACGTTCCTTGGCACCAACATGGAAGCTTGCCCTCTCTTGAAAGCATCCGCCCCAGAGCCGAAAGAGGCGTGTACCTTTCTATGACAACGATAGTGACAGTGTTGTCCCTCTTTGATGACATAGCGACCAGTGATATCTTCTACCCTGAGCCATCCCAGACTAGCAAAGTGTGCTGGAATTAGGTGGGCCACGGGGCACAAGACTTACAGTATGTGTGGTTAATGTGTGTCATGACAGGATACCTGACGCTCAAACAGCTGGGCTTCAAGATCGACCGCTACGTGGCCTCAGAGATCTGCGACGACTCCATCGCCGTGGGCATGGTCAGGCACGAAGGCAAGATCGAACACGTGAACGACGTGCGAACCATCACCAGGAAACATGTGAGTACGCTCATAGACTCCAGTGAAATAGTGACACATGCTCATAGACTCCAGTGAAATAGTGACACATGCTCATAGACTCCAGTGAAATAGTGACACATGCTCATAGACTCCAGTGAAATAGTGACACATGCTCATAGACTCCAGTGAAATAGTGACACATGCTCATTAAAGTTAACGGGCCCAAAAATGATGGCCCGGCCCTACCCTAACTGGGTCGGCCCGAGGCCCGGCCCTACCCTAAAAATTGCCATAATGTTAAGCCTGACAAAAGCCCGACAGAAAAAAAGAGAGAGAAAAAAAAAGCAGCACTAAATGGCAACGCAGCGGCGCTGTGTTTCAGTGTGAAAGTGAGAACGGAGATCAACGGATTTATCGAAATAAAGGATGTATGTATCTCACATTAGAATAGGCTATTAATGTTCCATAACTTCCATTTCCAATCATTCTAATGGATTCCATACAGTGGTGGTGGTGACTGGTGAGTAAACACGAATAGCTGCTGCAGTTCCCTCCCTTAGTTTCCTCTGAAGTGAAGTTGCTTTACGTGTAGCTAAGTTATATATCACTGGATTGTTTGGTGACGTTGATTAATAATTAGGTTTTATTCATCGCAGCCAGCTGGGTTAACGAGACTCCGAAAACCTGACGCTTCTTCAGCTGTGATAATCCGATTGATTTTATAAAACATTTAAGCATATGGCAACTTGGCAAATTAACTGGTGGTTAGTAGCTCGTTTGGTGCGCAAACCAGAGGGAAACCAGCGGTAGCAAGGCAAGCAAGCAAGTCTCTCACCGTTCACTGTTCTCTACTGCCTGCGCGCGGGGCAGGCTGCAATGCTGCTCTGGCCTCGTACACACATGCTGGACTGACATGATCTGTTCTGTCTGTGTTTCATGGCCGCCTCATTCTCAATGCTTTTCCAATGGAAGTCACGTGGTTTGACATGTGTGTACGAGGCCTCAGAGTCTGAAATGCCAGTGCGATGCGACCCCGTCTCCAGTCCTCCTCCTGTCACAAGTGAATCGCCTAGCGCAGCCCTCTTCATAATAAATACATACACGTATACACAATCACATTACACAAATAACAGAATTGCTATTTTTATTATAATAACACTTAAAAAAAAGAAGAAAAAAAATGTGGAAAATCACAGAGCCTGAGGCTCGGCCCGGCCCGACTAATTAGCATATTTTTTGGGCCCGGCCCTAAAACGTCGGGTCGGGCTTGGTCGGGCCTGGTCGGGTTCGGGCAGAGTTTGAGAACTTTAATGCTCATAGACTCCAGTGAAATAGTGACACATGCTCATAGACTGCAGTGAAATAATGACACATGCTCATAGACTCCAGTGAAATAGTGACACATGCTCATAGACTGCAGTGAAATAGTGACACATGCTCATAGACTGCAGTGAAATAGTGACACATGCTCATAGACTCCAGTGAAATAGTGACAAATGCTCATAGACTCCAGTGCATTCCGTAAATGTCCGGTTCAGGGCTTTGTCACTATTCGCCAATATAATTCTATGTAGAAGAGCCGCCATTGGACTGGCCCCATGAAGTGACCGGAGGTGATGCAACTCTCTAATTAGTCTAATAGAAGGCTCTGCCCACAGTCATTCAGTAGCTTCTATATGAAGTGACCAGAGGTGATGCAACTCTCTAATAGAAGGCTCTGCGGCTCTGCCCACACTCATTCATCAGCTTCTATATGATAGTGTTCCAGTTCACACTCATTCAGCAGCTTCTATGTGATAGTGTTCCAGCTGTTCACACTCATTCAGCAGCTTCTATATGATAACGTTCCAGTTCACACTCATTCAGCAGCTTCTATATGATAGTGATCCAGTTCACACTCATTCAGCAGCTTCTATATGATAGTGTTCCAGTTCACACTCATTCAGCAGCTTCTATGTGATAGTGTTCCAGTTCACACTCATTCAGCAGCTTCTATATGATAGTGTTCCAGTTCACACTCATTCAGCAGCTTCTATTTGCTAGTGTTCCAGTTCACACTCATTCAGCAGCTTCTATTTGCTAGTGTTCCAGTTCCAATGTGGTCTGCTCAGACTATTTCACTTCTTGACTCGGCTAATGTTGTAACGTCATGTCGTCATGTTGCAGTTGGCAGAATGGGGTCCATTCGACGTGCTGATTGGTGGAAGTCCCTGTAATGACCTGTCCATGGTCAACCCCCTGAGGAAGGGGCTGTATGGTAAGTAAGGATAAAGCATCAGGTACCCTCTAAGACAGTGGTTCTTAACCTGTGGGGTGGGCACCACCAGTGGTCCTTGAGGGGGTTCCATGTGGTCCCCCTGCTAAATGATGGAGAGTTGGTAACCAAATGGACCCTTATAAATTTAGATCTTTAAAATGAATTGATGAAACCAATGTTCTCAACGTTAAATTGTTGTTATTAAACATCTGTAAGCTGTAAATGCGGTCCTCTTTCCTTCCAGAGGGAACGGGCCGTCTGTTCTTTGAGTTCTACAGGATTCTGACCATACTGAGGCCCAGGGAGGACGACGACCGGCCTTTCTTCTGGCTCTTTGAGAACGTGGTGTTCATGGCGGCCAACGACAAGGCCGACATCGGACGCTTCCTGGAGGTGAGCTTTGAGAACGTTAAGTTAGTAGTACTCGAGTCCTTGACTCTGGTCTCGGATCTCAAGTTCACATTTTCATTTACTCGGTCTCGTCTCGGCCTCGAACATTATTTGACTCGGCCTTGACTCGGACCCTTGGTCCGAGTCAAGGCCAGGACCAGGATTCCAATGAAATGAAATAAATGTATTATACGCATATTAGGGAGGTCCTTGAGGCACGTCCCACTGGGAGGAGACCCTGGGGCAGACCAAGGCGCAGTTGGAGGAAATAAATCGACTCACTGGCCTTGGAACGCCTCAGGATCCCCCAGGTATGTTGCTTTGGAGAGGGAAGTCTGGAGCTCTCTGGTGGAGCGACCTGACTATGGATAAGCGGTTGAAGATGGATGGATGGATAGATACCCATATTATGAACCCATTCACGTTAAGATTATAAGAGAGCTGTGTGGCGTATGTAGGCAGCTGTAACGGAGCGCAGCTGACACGCCCGGCCTGCTCTTGCAGTGTTTTCTGTACTTGAGAAAAACTTGACTTGACTTGACTCGGACTTGACGCCCCTTGGACTTAGTATTGACGACTAGTACAACACTCCATTTGGTTCCATTCGACCACTCCATTTGGTTCCATTCGAACACTCCATTTGGTTCCATTCGAACACTCCATTTGGTTCCATTCTCAGAGTTCTCAGAGTTACAGACCTGTTATAGTCATTCAGGGCTATCTATTCATGTATTTCTAGTAATATTTTTGTCCACTAATTTGTCCTTGGCAAAAATGCAATGTTGACAAAAATGGCCACCACAAGCAAACATGACCCCTGTTTTTGAGTGGTGCAACCACTCCTACAACCAGCAATGTCCGTGTGTATCTGAGCACCAGTATATGACTATTAGTACCAGTAGGGGCGCTGTGCCAGAAACAGAGAGAGAGATAGTGCTGCTCTGTTGCCTGCTAATGAGAGAGAGAGAGAGAGAGGGGAGTTGCACCACTCAGTTCACACGGGTGTGATTTTTTTATATTCATTATCTTCAACTGCTTTGTGTTTTTTGATTATTACCTTCAGTGTAATCCCATCTTCATCGATGCGGTGAAGGTCAGCCCCGCCCACAGAGCTCGCTACTTCTGGGGAAACCTCCCTGGCATGAACAGGTATGCATTGACGCCAGTAGCATGCTCTTTATTAATTGCATTTATTTTATTGGTTGATTTCGTCGACTAAAATTAAACAAAAACTATGACGAAAAATGTTGGTCGACTACCTTTTTCACTGACCAAAACTATAAGCTATGATGACTAAAAAACTATGACTAAATAGTAAATATATTGACAATTTCATCAACAAATAAAAAAACAGACACCATTTCTAGGGAGGGACTAGTGGAGAAGAGATCCACAAGTCATTTTAAGGCCCGCCAAATTACATTTTAGTTGACTAATTCAACTGCATATTTAGTTGACTAAAGTTAGACTAAAACTAAAACTCCAAATTGGATTTAGTTTTCACACTCACACATCCTGTTCAAATCCTGTGACCTCTTCCCAGACCTCTGGCCACCTCTCTGGATGATAAGGTCAACCTCCAGGACTGCTTAGAAAACGGACGAGTTGCAAAGGTAAAGAACCGAGATTTAACACGTTTCTGTTTTGATATGTCTTGTTCCTCGTTACTGTGAGTGACATTATTTCACAGTAACAGTATTTATCTTTCCTATTATGTTATAACAATACTTTCCTAAATATATATATTTTTTATATTTTACGGTACATGGGCAACCTGCGGCCCGGGGGCCAAATGCGGTACCCACCTTCACTTAATGTGGCCCGCAGGGTAATATCTGAATACTGATTTGTTTTATTTCAGCTGTTACACAAACATGCAAACATGACCTGCTTTAATTACTTCAGTCTATATTAGTAGCTTAATGACTAGTATTACAATGTATTGTCTTTTTTTGTCTGATGTATTTGTATTTAAGTTAAGTTAACGTACAACTAAATACATTTAAAAATAGCATAAATAGCAGATCTACAAGCTCAAAACGAGTGTGTTGGAATGGAGTGGAAAATGGAGCGTGGAAATATAGTGGCTCTCTGGAGCGAGTGTGGAAATATAGTGGCCCTCTGGAGCGAGTGTGGAAATATAGTGGCCCTCTGGGGCGAGTGTGGAAATATAGTGGCCCTCTGGAGCGAGTGTGGAAATATAGTGGCTCTCTGGAGCGAGTGTGGAAATATAGTGGCCCTCTGGAGCGAGTGTGGAAATATAGTGGCCTTCTGGAGCGAGTGTGGAAATATAGTGGCCCTCTAGAGCGAGTCTCTGTCCCTCGTCTCTCGTCCCCTGTGTCTCTCAGTTTGATAAAGTCAGGACCATCTGTGTCTCTCAGTTTGATAAAGTCAGGACCATCTGTGTCTCTCAGTTTGATAAAGTCAGGACCATCTGTGTCTCTCAGTTTGATAAAGTCAGGACCATAACCTCGTCCCCTGTGTCTCTCAGTTTGATAAAGTCAGGACCATAACCTCGTCCCCTGTGTCTCTCAGTTTGATAAAGTCAGGACCATGTCCCCTGTGTTTCTCAGTTTGATAAAGTCAGGACCATAACCTCGTCCCCTGTGTCTCTCAGTTTGATAAAGTCAGGACTATCACCACCAAGTCCAACTCCATCCGTCAGGGGAAGACGGGTCCTCTCCCAGTCACCATGAACGACAAGGAGGACTACCTCTGGAGCACCGAACTGGAGGAGTAAGTCTTTCTCCTTGTGCATTTCATAACTAGCATGGCCACATGATGTGGTGTTTACAGTAGACAACCATTCTTATGTAACATGCCTTTGGTTGCATTTCAACAGACCAAAAGAACAGAATCCTGCACATAGTGTACCAAAATACTGACGTCACTCGTTCATCCCCTGGTTCACAGAAGTATTTTTGTTCTATGGGGAACAACATGGGGTCATCTTAGAATCGTCTCATATAAGCATTGTGGTCCAAAAATAAGCAAACTATCCTGCCGATATTGTCGGAGAGGTGGCTCTGTATCGTTTACAATAGTCACAACATTAGCGTTTTCTCGCCGTCAGTTGATGCTTCCTATCCATGTTAGTCAAACCGCCGGGATGATTTGTTTATTTTTGGAACACATATTTGACACAATATTAAACACGTGAATGGGAATAAAACATAAAAAAAAAGAGAAATTACCCAGGTAGGATGTGGAAATGATGTCAAACTCCGGTGCTCTGTTGTCTTCACGTGTACTGTCGGTTACTGTAATAGATGTAGGTTATATTAGGGTAATATTCGTTGCTGTCGGGAGGAAACCTCATAACTCCACTTTTGAGGTTTTTGATTTTTTTTTGCATCAATCAGTGCTATTGAACACCCGTCTGTGTGTTGTTTCAAAAATATTGAACCAATCGAAAGTGGTAAAAAACGCTTTGGAGAAAACCTCTTAACTCAATTGGACCCTCAAACTGTCTGCTAAAGCAACTAACTCCACCACCACTCCCCCTCTCATGGAAGTAATTGACAATATATAAACTCACAACACCAACTTTGATGGGGCAGTAATAGTATTGCTTTGTTTTGAAAATATACGGTTTTCTTAATTTCCTGAAAAGGTTTTTTCCCGACAGCAGAGATATATGTATGAGCAACAAGGAGGACTATATACCTCTGGTCCACCGAAAAACCATCACTTGTGTGCTTCCTGCAGGATCTTCGGCTTCCCCAAACACTACACAGACGTGAACAACATGGGGAGGAGCCAGAGGCAGAGGCTGCTGGGGCGATCGTGGAGCGTCCCGGTCATCCGTCACCTGTTCGCTCCGCTCAAGGACTACTTTGAATGTCAGTCTATCAACTGAAGCTCCGCTGAAGGACCTACTTTGAATGTCAGTCTATCAACTGAAGCTCCGCTGAAGGACCTACTTTGAATGTCAGTCTATCAACCGAAGCTCCGCTGAAGGACCTACTTTGAATGTCAGTCTGTCAACTGAAGCTCCGCTGAAGGACCTACTTTGAATGTCAGTCTATCAACCGAAGCTCCGCTGAAGGACCTACTTTGAATGTCAGTCTATCAACCGAAGCTCCGCTGAAGGACCTACTTTGAATGTCAGTCTGTCAACTGAAGCTCCGCTGAAGGACCTACTTTGAATGTCAGTCTGTCAACTGAAGCTCCGCTGAAGGATTTAAGGTGGTTGCACACTGGACACGTTTTTCGGAAAACCGATAGCGAAACGCCGCTAAAAATCCGAAAAACGCACTCTGTGTGCAGGGACCTTTACTTTGAATGTCAGTCTGTCAACTGAAGCCTTCACCACGGAAACTCATTGACTGCCACGTGTTAATTACAATAATTACTTCATTCGCCCGTGCCGAGGTCTTTCAGCCGTGTCTTAATTCAACGTGAAAACAAATTACCCCTGGCCCGTGAACCGGAAGTGAAAACTGCCTATGTTAAATCTATCGCATAAAAAAAGAAAGAAAAAAAGAATGAAACATACATTTTGTAAATGCGATCAGCGACGGGGCCGCGATCAGCCGTAAGCAAAGCTAGTTTTAATTAGAATCGAAATATGGGATTAGAATCCGAGATAAAAGCATAACCGGTCCTCTCTCATTCATTATGACACGGCACCATTTCTGTCTACTCACTCCGTGTCTCTCAGTGCCATCTTCTGACAAGCATTTGTGAGGACCAGTTGACCTTATGCAGACCACGGCCATCTTGCCATTAAGTTAATGGCAGGGTGGTAACTAGCCGTGATTGGGTACAGGATTTAGTTACGACATACTATTGGTCCGAGTGTCATTAGACCGACAACCTACCTCAAAACCTAACCCTAACCGCAAGCACAGGAGCAGCGCATGTTCGACCGCATGTCCGACCGCATGTCCGACCGTTGTTCCCGCATGTCGGATCTTTGGTGTGTCGGATCTGCGTGTGCATTAAACGACGTCAAACTCGCCAACATTGCAGCTGTACGAAAAGCTTGAATTATCCTCTTTGTGTTTTGTTTCATAAAAATCAACCGTAGACATTATGTTATAAGCTACTTAATGTCAAGAAATTCATTGCAGGTGATTATTTTTGCAAAGTGTTAGTTTGGAAGCGCTCACTTTCAGCAAAGCAATGTCCTGCTACCTCCTGCATTAGGTGCAAATTTAAATCCAGTGATATCCAACCCCAATCCAACGAGCACTTCCAAACTCCAACACTTAACAATTGTGGCTAGTTACCACCCTGCCATTAACATAAAGGCAAGATGGCCGTGGTCTGCATAAGTTAAATTATATGACGAGTGCTCTTTAAATCCTACACACTTTGTCATGCGAAAAAATTATGACAAACAGCAGATCTACAACCTCACAATGTGCCGCACTGTGACACGTTGTGAGCTTGTAGATCCGTTGTTTTTGCAATTTGCAAACGTGGAAACATGTGTCCCAAATGGAAAACGCTGAGCCTACAGAGGTTAATGTGGTTACAGTTACAGTGGCTTCACTCGCTGACACGAATGTTACGTCCAATACCGAGTCACGTGTGAAGAAGTGTACTTGACATCGACACGCATTCATAGCAGCAGCTAAACATGGCCATGTCTGAGGTTTACAGCAGCTAAACATGGCCATGTCTGAGGTTTACAGCAGCTAAACATGGCCATGTCTGAGGTTTACAGCAGCTAAACATGGCCATGTCTGAGGTTTACAGCAGCTAAACATGGCCATGTCTGAGGTTTACAGCAGCTAAACATGGCCATGTCTGAGGTTTACAGCAGCTAAACATGGCCATGTCTGAGGTTTACAGCAGCTAAACATGGCCATGTCTGAGGTTTACAGCAGCTAAACATGGCCATGTCTGAGGTTTACAGCAGCTAAACATGGCCATGTCTGAGGTTTACAGCAGCTAAACATGGCCATGTCTGAGGTTTACCAGTGACAGTGTGGCACCTTCTGTGTGTGCACGTATCTGCTAACGAGGTGAAGAAACAGACTATTGAAATGGCGCGTTTTCATTTACATTCTGTTTTGTTTTTGGTAGTTTGGCGGGGGGGGGCTTTATTGATAGTGGAAAGTGGAGAAAGACAGGAGAGACGGGGAGTGACATACAGCAAAGGTCGTCAGGAACAGGACTCAAACCCGCGATGTGCTGTTAGGCCTCATTAGGAGCCTAGATGCGAGGAGGACCAGGGACGTGCACGCATAGACATCAAAGGGGGCTTCAGCACCTGCCCTTTTACCCGTCTGTAAAACAACTGCCCTCTCCAGACCACGAATACAGCATTTACTATGGTTAAAGAAATGCAAATGCCCCTCTTTTCCATGCCATACCGGAAGGCAGCATTCAGTCTCCTAAACTTGAACGTAGCATTTTGCATTGAACAAATTTGTTTCGAAATCCATGTCGTTACACTGCATCGCCACTAGCTAAAGAGTGCTGGAGTGCTGATCTACTGTACAAGCTCTCAACGCGTCGCAGTGCGACGCATTGAGAGCTTGTCGATCTGCTATTTCTGCTATTTTTACAGGATTTCAACCCTGCCTCTCTAACACTCTCTGCACGTCCCTGGCGAGCACCTGATTTTTTTTTTAACAGCTGGAGGTGTGAAATGACTGAAGGTTGAGCAACCACATGACCAATAGGTTTGTTTAACACACAAGGTAACGCTTCCTTAACGCTTCCTTAACTGAAAACAATGAGGGGTTTTGTGGGCCAGGGCCCACAAAACCCCTCATTGTTTTCAGTTTCACGATTCCTTTCATGCAATAAGAACTATACAAACTGACTTCATCCGTCTCCAACCGCTTATCCGGAGTCGGGTCGCAAACTGACTTCAGTGTTTCTTAAAATGTTTGTGGAACAACGATGCCGTTATCAAACGATCAATCAGCCTGGATCTCAACAGTTATCTACCTCACCGTGGTGCATGGTTTGCTGCCAATAACTCTTTTTTTAATTTAATTTAATGCGTGAAATTTTCTAAAAGTTTCTAGTTTTTATATTTTGTGTTATGACGTTCTTATAAGGGATTGTTGTTTTTTAGGACCTAATTATGTTCATTATATTACTAATCATGTTTACTCACTTGGAGCAAATCTGTGAAATTAATCTTTTTTTAAAAGCAACTTAAAACCAAACAACTTGGTCTCTTGTTGACCAGTTTTTACTCTCCATATATCATTGGATTAGTGTGTTTTACTAACATGCATTATTACTTTTTCTTTTGACTTAAGCGTGTTTCTTACTGAATGTCAGCGTTAAAGGAAAAAAAAACTTTAATCTGTCGTTTTTAGATCTGATAATGACGAGTGGTACAGGTGAACAATTACAGAAGAACAGCCAGAGCGCACCGCAGCTCCATTACTGTGCGCGCTGCATGGGTCTTGCGCTAAATCGCTTATTTTGATCACTCACATTTTCTCTGTCTTTCATAATGACCAGATAAGCTCCACAGTGTTTTGTCTCAAATGGGCTGCCGTAAAAAGAAAGAAAGAAGGTGAACTATAGTGTAAGACCCGGGCCAGCGTGCATACTCTGAATGTCAGTCTCCTGGTTTTCATCAGAATATGTGAGACACTGATTTCATTTCCAAGGAACCCCATAACTGTGTACGAATGGAACCAAATGGAACCTATTTCTCAAAGTTACAGACGTGTAATGGTCATTTAGGGATAGTTTGTTGTGTTTGTACTCATTTTGTCCGTGGCAAACATTTATTCTTGACAAAATGTCCACTACAAGCCAGCATAGCGATTTACCCATTCTCATCAGGACTCATTGGTTTGTGCTCAAATATACTGTACTTTTTGAGTGGTGCAACCACTATTTTTTTAAATGTAGAAGTTGAGCTTTATAAAAAACTATTGATTTGGGGTGTTGTTTAAGATCATGTTGAACTTAGGCCTTCAAGTGTACTGCAATCATGTTACTATTTCCTTGTATTTACCTCATCCAGTCATTGAGTATTTTGTGTGAAATGCATGTTTGTTTTTGTTTTTTTACCAACAGTCATAGGTCATTAAAAGGGTTAATTTCATCAAGCCAGACCAGTGTTCCTTAACCCGTTCAGGACGGGAACCCCTTTTGGTGTTTTAAGCATTATGTTATACTTTAGCTAATGTAAAATAGCAGATCTACAAGCTCATATAGCGCTGCACCGAGTGCTGCGCTATGAGTTTGTAGATTTGCTATTTTTGAAAAATCGTGATATTGTGGCACAAATCTTTAAAGCACTGCTTTAACTCCAAAGACTGGTTTATTGACTTCTCTTGATAAGAACACATGAATCAATGCAAGCGTGAATGACTCAACGTGCTTCACCGACAACACAACAACATACTGACATCCGGGCCTTTTCTTCAGTGGTGTTACTAGTATTCTGACATTCCAAGCGCCCCCTTATGGATGAAAGGTTAAGCTGTCAAAGGGATAAACATTACAACCCTCTTCTCCTTAGTTTTTTTTCTTCAATTATTTCTCCTAACAGCTATTGTCAACACACAAAATACGGCATGCATTGTATCGGAACCAGAGTCCATTCTTTTTTTTTTTTACAGTCTATGGTCCATTCACATTATTCAAAATCAGCCAGATGTGACGGGCTCTGTTGACCCTGACCGGGTATCTACGGACAGGTGACTCTGGATGAGGTGTGTTAGGGGGCTAAGGGCTCTGCGCTATAGGGGCTCTGGGTGTTGTATTTCAGACCAGTCCATGGCATCTCCTCCGCCATCCATAGTCTGTGATCCACACTGAGAGTGGAGATCTCTCGATCCTTGACCACCAGTTTGAAGTGGGATGAGTTTCGGGTGATGACATGGTTGTCATTTTTAGCTGTCACCATGGAACCTTTGATAGCAATGACCTTTTAAGGTAACATTACATATAGTATGTGGTCCGAGACGGTCAGGGGACCATAGTATAATTGGCTTTTTGTCAATCTGAATCCAACATATAAAAAACATGTTTGTGATTTCTGTTTGTTTAATTGTGTCATATGGAGATTTGATATTACCTGATATGCATATTTCATATTCATATGGGTTTTGTGAATCATGCACAAACAAACACACACTTTGACCTTCAATATATTTAAAGGGATTGTGACATTAAAAAATGGTTTTGGAATTGTTCTTTTTTTTTTTTGGTTATCTAATCACAATTGCACCCAAAAAACATGAACTTTTAACATTCAGTCGAATTTCTGTGATCTGGGGTTTTCTGGCTCAAACAGGTGCTCTGATTTGCCAGCAGTAAGTGACATCACTTGCTGCAAATCCCATTATGTCAATGGGATTTGCCAGCAGATGTCATTGTTTCACTGTGTTGCCTGTTTTCATTGTAGCTCAAAAGGCCCAAAAAACCCTAAAGAAAACTTCAGACCACAGAAAATCCACTAAATGTTCAAAGTTCAGGTTTTTTGGGTGTAATTGAGGTCATAAAACCTAAAAGAAATGAAAATGAATGTCATAAAACCTTTAAGAACATTGTCAAATGTCCAGAAATGAGGAAAATTACTGATCTACAAGCTCACTTTGCAATGAGTTGCCAATGTGTCTCCATGTGAACCGCAAACCTGCACCACTCTGTTCACACGGGTGAACTAGATACATTATAGTAACGTAAGTTAACTTAAGTAACACTTAAGTACGGGTGTGTTCATCTTCTAGAAGAGCATGAGAGACCTGGGGGTGTGGCCTAACGAGGTCATCATCAGACAGCTGGAGTTTGCCGAGCAGTATCCACCCAATTACGACCAGGTGTGTAATGATGTGGGGCGTGTGGGCCATGCTTATATGTTCGCATCAGCCCAGAGATGAGTCCCTATTTTTTGTCTGAAATTGTGGGACGTTAATTAAGAGTCAGTTTTTCCGCCCCCCACACTCACTACACACACTATGACTATAGTATCATTGGCACAAGCACACACTGTTTACCTTTCGTTATAAGCTTTTACATGGCGGGAGTCAGCGAGAAACAGCCACAAGCAGATTCCACCTTCCTAAGAGGGTCCGGCGGAAGTCCACTTCATAACTCAATTAATTGAAGAAGGAATCGATAGAATAATACAAATCTATATGTTGCAGCCCTATTTGGAAATGTATCTCTTTTTGACAGCTTGCTTGTGTCAGATGTAGCCTACAGCTTGATGCAACGCTGCAACAGACTGAATCTATATCTTGTAGTGGTCAACACGCCAACACGGCATTGCAAACCAGTATGTTGTATAACATTGTAAATGTATTTATGATATATTTTTTATAAATATGAATGCAATTCTATAAAAGATTTGTGTGAATGCTTCTTTTACCAAATTCATTATGACTTGACACAAGCAATATGTGCAAAAGTACAGCGACAAACGGCCCCAAAATAAAACACTAAATTATATGATTCTTATTATATCATTTTGGTTAATGGTAAAGCACTTAATTCTTTACATTCATCGGTATTTCTTGTTTGTTGAATGACTACAGTGTACGGTTCAGTTATTGCAGAGCTAAAATCATTTCATTAAAGACAGTTACTGAATAACTGAATACTTTTTATGGAGCCTTATTCTTTCCCTGATGCTTTTCATTTTACAAAACAATTATTAAAATGAAATAAAAGTACCGGCATTAAAAAAACATGGGCAGAAAAAAGGACATGTGTTTTCGATGAATCTAACATTTTTTAAATCGAGTTTATCTAAATAGCCTACTGACTCCAGCAAATTAGAAACTGTCTGGGGACTTCACAAAAGCCTGAGTAGACGTGAAATGTCCCTTTAAAAACATTTTTCCTTTATTATTATTACATTTTAGAAGAAATGGTCTATTTTACTCACCCTTTGGTGCCCTGATTCTGACAATGCTTGTCTGTAGGAGGCGGTGGTGGCATGGGCTTAGACTAGTATACTATTCAGTACAAAGCATTACAGATCTGTACTGGAGCCATTAGATCAACCCTTAATGTGAAGCACTTTGAGCTGCATTTATGTATGAAAGGTGCTATACAAATAAAGTTTATTATTATTATTATTATTATTATTATTAATGTAGTGTCAATAGAGGCAGGAGAAATGCCACTGGAGCTGAGGAGAGAGAAGCTTTCACTGGCATACTGGATCAGAATTAAAGGTAGTGGGGGAAACCCAGTTAAGAGGGCACTGGTGGATTGCTGGGAGTATGTCAGCTTCCAGGGGAGGGGGTTTGTATGGATTTGGCAAGAGAGAGCTAGGGCATATGAATTTGAGATGGCAGAATTCACTATGACCTCCACAGTTAGTGGCTGTTCCCAGACGTTAAAGTGGACCTGAACATTATTGAAAATAAAATATATATACAGCTGAGGCGGTGGCAATCATCACTGGGTTACAATGGGTGGAGGAGGTTAGACCAGAGCGGGTGGTGGTGTGCACAGACTCACTAGCAGTGTTGAAAAGCCTGCAGTCTGAAAAGTCAGTTAGAGTTAGAGAGGACCTAGTTATTGAGATTAACCAGTAGGACTACACAGAGGTGGCCTGGATATTCAGTTTTGTTCGGTTCCAGCACATAGCTTAAGGGGCTGGCAGGGAACGAGTCGAGGGCGGACAAGCTTGCCAAAAGGGCAACTCAGCAGGAGATAGCATTACGAGTGTTACTAGGAAAGGGTGAAGGGAAAGCAATGGTCAAAAAGAAAGGGATGGAAATTTGGCAGAGAAGGTGGGACGAAGACCTGAAAGGACGAGGGTACTACAAGGTACAAAAGACAGTAGCCACTAAGGAGTAGGCTATAATGAAAAGAATAGAAGTGAAGAAAAATTCATTACAAGGATAAGGGTGGGCCACACTGGGTTAAACAGCACCCTTTTTACCATGGGTAAGGCAGAGAGCAACAAATGTTGGGGAAATAGAAAATGTTGAGCATGTTTTACTGAACTGTGATAGGTACATAGTAGCCCTCCAAGCAGAACCCAATGGTACTGAAGTTTCTGACATTTTTGACGACACAGACCATGGGGCCCTGTTCCAGCAGTATCCTGCCACCTGGTACGCGGACATAATAAAACATAAACACCGTGTTTACGGCCTGTCTGCGCTCTTTGACGGCATTCTTTCGTGTGAGGGCTTCTGAATATGTGAAGTATAAGTACCTATACATGCCGCTGCGAATATCTCCTGTGGCGCGGAAGCCGTTAAGTATTTTTAATCTTTGTTTTACCGATTTGGTCGCTTTGATTCTTCTCTTCCTTCCTTGTTTATTGACACCTCATTGTACCGCCTATCTGGCTAGCTAGTGGCGCTATAGCTATGACAGAGCAGATCAGAGGCAGGGACGTAGCCGCACAAGCCAACCGCACACCGGGAGGCGGTACAATAAACGGTAAACAAACAAGAAGAAATAAAGTGACCAAATCGGTCAAACAAAGATTAAAAATACTTAACGGCTTCCGCGCCACAGGAGATATTCGCAGCGGTTTGTATAGGTACTTATAGTTCACAAATTTTATTACAGAACTTCCACAGTTGTATTAAATAACTATTGTCATCAGGTCTGGCTTTGACAAAATATAATGCAGCAGGTACACCAATAAAGATGCAAAAAGACATCTTAACCCGCTTGCCACTTGTATTACATTTAAAGGTGTGGTACATTTTAGACTACCTAGTCCTTACTGAATACAGAGACTTTGAGATACCTTAGACCAAAAGCGGAGAAAGTTGGGCCACAGCATGCAGCTTGACAATGTTTCCTTGATTGGTTTATTTCAGACTCTGAGACGAAGGCAGCTGGAGAACAGACTATAGGGCTCCAATTTCGTCGCCGCCTTTACCCACGACGCGGCCCGCAATTCAGCCGCTGCCCGGAAATTACGAATATAGGAGCTTCCTCTGTCCCTTAACGTTATTTTGGTTCAGTGTCACTCGCTATCCTTTTTGCAGACACCGGTATTTGCGCCTAGAGGTGTGGTCATGAGCGTGCTGGCACACTTTCCCCTAAATTGCTATTTTGGTCACACACATTTGGGAAAGCGATAGTGGAGTTTCAAAGCACCTGTAATGCCAAATTAGTTTGGTAAAGAGCGGCGCGCACGGAGCGTCATCTCTCCTTATATTCTCCTGTATTCTCTATGTATTTACCGAACTTTCCTTTTCGCTTCATACCATTCCGTAGAGACGGCCTACACGCACAATCTATATACCAAATGAAAGCCCTAATTTAAAAAGATTAGTGAGATTTGAGCGAGTTGTGACTCAATGAAAAGACGAGTGTTCTTGGCTCTGTGGACTGGGAGCAGGGTGCAAGGTACATCAAGACTTTAAGGCAGCAATTAACACATCACTCTTCCATGGGCTATAGACCGTAAGGCTATGAAGCAATATAGAACTGGGCATAACGGGCAACGGATATGGGATCTCTTAAAGGCAATGGCACGTGGACTGGTGATTGGTTTAATTATTGTAACACCCAAACCACACATATGCATAATATAACGGGTAACGGAGGTCTTTTAGGGATTTAGACAGGTAACCAAAATACCAACTTTAGTGGGGGAACACCCCTTCCCCACTGCTAAATCCCAAAACTGTATTTAGAAAGATCGGACGAAAATGGAGCCGTAATGTCTCCATTTTCGGCACCGCTTTTAGCCCTAAACTTCTTTGCCTTTTTTAATATTTTGCAAAACATTTTTGAATAGTAAAAATGGCCAGTCTAC
>NC_139705.1:27261669-27269169 GCF_964188405.1 Protomyctophum parallelum | reverse complement strand
AGTCTTAGTCAACAAAACAGACATTATATAAATATGGTCACTATCACAGACACAGATCACAAGGACACAGCTGATTGTGACTACTGATTGTGATTACTACCAACAGGTGACAAAGTGGCGCTGTTGAGCTTCATACTGTGTACAGGTACATGATGGGAAGCTGAGTTTTTTAGTGTAACACCAGTAGTTTTTAGTGTAACACCAGTAGTTTTTTGTGTAACACCAGCACAGAGCACAGAGCAGTACAGACTACGGTGTAGAACTTCAGATACCTTTATTTGCCATTGTGTAAAACACATAGGAATTTGTTTTGACATTGCGTGTGTGCATTCCTTATTCCTTTTTTCACATGTTTTTTTTTTTTTCAATAACAACACAAATACAACACTGTGCAGGAAGTATAAATATGCAGTTCATGGAACATAGTGCAAACATGACCGGTGACACTCCCTAGGGGGCTGGGGTCAGTGGGGTGGGAGGGAAACCAGAGTAATTTAGCAGCCTGGCGGCTGAGGGGAAAAAGCTCAGTCTGTGGCAGACTTTTGTAGTCTTCGGCAGCCGCAACCTTCTCCCAGAGGGGAGCAGGGTGAGGATGCCGTGGCCAGGGTGCAGTTTGGCGAGATCTTTTGCAGCTGCAGCGGGGAACCAGGTGATGATGGAGTGTGTGAGGATGGACTCAATGATGGCTGTGTAAAACTGAGCCATCATGGTCCTTGATAGTCTGAACTTCAGCTGCCTCCTTCTTCAGGAGGGCCATGATGTTAAACTCCCACTTCAGGTCCCGAGAGAGGATCAAGCCTAGGAACCAACATGACTCTACTGAGGTCACCTGGGTGCCTCCCAGCATGATGGGAGGGGGCGGGGCTGCGTTCCTCCTGAAGTCCACCATCATCTCCACTGTCTATAGACTAATTTAAAAACAGGTCTCATAGTCGCAGCTTACGTATTTCCTGTAGGCCGACTCGACGTAGCTGCAGGGTTTAAACCCTCACCAGGCGCATCTCTTCTACTACAGTGAACAGTAGAGTGACTGATGTTAGTCTGCCTCAAACGTTACTCTTTTACCTGCTTTTTACTAACACTAACAATTACAAAGATGCCCAGAACATCGAGATGAACCTGTGTAGTTTATGGCTGCTCCAACAGTAGTGGAAATATTCCAGAAAAAACTCAAGGCTGCCGTACTTTATACCTCATACTTTAAATGCTTAGTATGAGGTATAAAGTACAGCAGCCTTGTGTTCATAAAACAGAAAGATTGGGTATTGGGTAAGACTGACGTTATGTATCTTTCAGGACCGTTCACTGCTTCGTCTCAACCATTACTCAATGGCTCTGGTCTCAGCCACCGCGGTGGATATTTTGACATTCCGTTTTTTTTTGTTGAATGTTGCCACTACTGTTGGAGCAGCCACAGGTTCATCTCGATGTTCTGGGCATCTTTGTAATGTTAGTGTTAGTAAAAAGCAGTAGTAGAAGAGATGCGCCTGGTGAGGGTTTAAACCCTGCAGCTACGTCGAGTACGTAAGCTGCGACCATGAGACCCGTTTTTAAATTAGTCTATAGAGCATTTAGCTCTAAGTTGTTGTTGCTGCACCAACTCCGCAGCCAGTGGATCTCCCTCCTGTAGGCCGACTCATCCCCTTTGGAGATGAGGCCCACCAGGGTGGTGTCATCCGCAAACCTCAGGAGCTTGACGGATGGTTGGAGGGAAACACAGCTGTTGGCGCACAGGTACATGATGAGAGACAGTACAGTACAGTACAGTACAGTACAGTACAGTACAGTACAGACTACATAGTCCGACAACCAATTGTAGGACAACAAATAGTACGACACCCCACTCAGTTCAGACGGGTCTGATTTTTATCTCATTCAAGATGACATCGAGACAACGTATTACTCATTTAAAACGTAATCAGCACACTAAAATATGTATCTGAAAACATTATACGTTAATAATAAGCCCGCGTAGTAGCACACACGCTTTGGTGGCCATTTCTCTCTCTTGTAAACAAACACTAGCTCAATCATATATAAGAAGGGCTAGATGGCTCGCCTGCGCTGCTGGCCAATGGAGAGTGACGTCGCGACGTGGCAGCCATCTTGCTTCAGGTAGCTCAGCGGCTCATAACATTGTGTCTATGGGGCATGTACTTTTTAAATAACCATAAAACTTGCAAAATTTTCAACCGATTTTCAAACGGTTCAGTTTGTTATAAACATCAGAGACGTCAGCATACTTATATGCTTTCATATGACAATTTTTTGTTTGAGCTGATCACCACCAGCTATACCACAGAACGCAGGACTGTAGCAAGATGGCCGGAACGACGCCTTGTGTCTATAAGCTCAATCACTGCACCGTGCTATTCATGTAAGTGGAAGTTGCTCATTGGTGTTTTGAAGCACCCGGAAGAACGGTGCAAACAAGCGCTCAATGTTAAAGCCCAGCTGCACAGGGTTTCCTCCTCATAACTCCACGGGTCCGCCTGCAGTTCCCGCTCTTACCACTAGGGCCGAGCGCCTCAACGTTGGAGAGCCTTACTGGGGGCTTGCACCCGTGTGTAGCAGAGCTACTAACGTCCCATAGCCTGAAGGGATGTGACGCTCTGATTGGTTCAGAAACAAACACAGGCTTCCTTTTCAGACTATATTTCTTGTACATGTGCTATTTTCACTATTTAGTATATTGGATTGTAATGAACTTCATCACGAAGTTAAGCGCTGTGAGCTTGTAGATCTGCTATTTTTGAATAGCCAACACAAAGATCTAATAGGTCGCTTTCCCGGTTGTAATGGGTTAATATAGCATCAAAACATGTCTAGTGCACTGTAAACCTATTTATACATTGGATGGTCGGATATTTGAAAACATGTCCAACATTGGGAGCTTGTAGAACTACTATAACTTTTTTAATCTTGGGGAAAAAAAGGTTACATTTGTATCACATATGAGTGACTGTCTGTCGTATACGATACAGAGCCACCGTTGATATCGCTTTTTTGACCACAATCTTTGGTTGCTTTGTAGGCCAGCATCAGAGTTTTGTACTCAACCGGGAGCCAATGGAGAGAGCGGAGAAGGGGGGAGACATGTGAGAATTTTGGCTGATTGAAGACCAAGCGAGCTGCGGACTAATGTACTGTATTTGGGGATAGTTTGAGAACCTCTCCCAGTTATTGTCAGTACTTACTGTAAGTGTGTGTGTGTGTGTGTGTGTGTGTGTGTGTGTGTGTGTGTGTGTGTGTGTGTGTGTGTGTGTGTGTGTGTGTGTGTGTGTGTGTGTGTGTGTGTCTGTAGGGGACAACAGCACCCTCCGGAGGTTTATGGAACCCTGACCTCCCCATTGGTGGAGAAGGAACCCTGATCTCCCATTGGTGGAGAAAGGAAACCCAGGCCTCCCATTGGTGGAGAAAGGAACTCTGACATCCCATTGGTGGAGAAGGAAACCCTGACCTCCCATTGGTGGAGAAGGTGAGTCTATATACTCTTTCTCCTTCCCGTGTGCTACAAGCTGTTGACTTTGTCTTTGCTTTGGCGTGTTAGCGGCTGTGATAATGTGATAATAGTGTATTTGATATATTTACTACAGACGAGAGGCTGTCCCTCCGATACAGTAGTGGACAATCATCCTGTCATGGTTATCAATATGCTTGTGCTGCAGATAATGTTTTGTCACTGAGTCAGTAGCTGGTTATCCTATTTAATGGGTTTAGCTGGTTGTTGTGTATATCAACCCGGACAGGGGAAGATGTTGCACCGTCGGACAGTATAAATGTGACACTTCGCCTCGTTTACAACATTTACAATCCTTGTCACGGGGCAGCCCGTGCCCTATACACAGACAATGATTGGGGACAATTCATAAACTTTACTACACCTGCTTCCAATTGATTATCAATCAGCCGGCTTGGAAGGGCAAGTGTAAACTTGTATGTTCTATTTATTGATACTGTAACTGAAATGCATTGCTGAAGTATACTACTAATGGTTTTAAATTTATTTATTCATTTGAAGTGTAATTGATTGTGAGTCACCTCTCCCCTCTGCAGTGGCATTCCTGTTGATTGGGAACGTGCCAAGTGCTGCAGAGGAGGAGGAGGAGGGGTGTTTGATTCGAGAGCAATCTTATTTAAAACGAAACTATAGTTTGTGTATGAATGTATGTCCGGAATTTCATGTTGAAGTTAATGGTAAAAACTTCACTAATGGTGTGTTAACTCATTGGCCTTTTGTTTGCTTATGGTGAGTTAATTGAATTGCCAATTGCTGTGATGTGGTTTGGTATGTCTCACTCCTATAAAAGGGAGCCTGCAGGTGATCTGTGTGAGTTAGACCTTGGTTGACACACAGCTAACAGCCTAAGTGAGAGCTGCCAGGGCCCTTTGGAAAGTAAGGGTATGGCCTGTTACAGCTTCTCGTTGTTTTAGGTGTTGTTCAGTAGTGTTGTCTTCAAGTATGTTGATGTGTGTATGTACAACTGTTATTTTGGCCAAATCTTGTTTTTCGTCATCGTCTTTGCTGAGGCTGCACTGTACTATAATCTGCACTGGACTGGAAAGGTGAATAAAAACCCTAAAAGGTTTTTTTTTGGCCTTTGGCCGAAACGTGTTGGTTGTGTTGCTGCTTGCAGCATACCTTTCCCATGTAAAGATGAAACAATAAAGTGCCTTAAAGGACTACTCCGTGAGTGCTGGTATAATCCTTCTTCCAAAGTGTTTCCTGACCGTGCACCCGGTAAATGCACCCGGTAAAATGTTCCAAGAGATTGAGACAGTTGGAGTTGTGCGTGCTTCCCTCTTTTCAAATTGTCACTGAGTCAGGCAGCTGAGGCCATGAATCATTCACAGCGTTAAGAACTTCAAACGCTATGGACCAGAGCTAGCTTTCTCTCACACCTGCTATGCAGTAACTGTGATCCTGTTTGCGGATGTAGACATATTACACAATTTATTATTAGGCCGACTGATGCATATAGTACAATGTAGGCATTTAGCAGACGCTCTTAATCCAGAGCGATTTACAGTAAGCAAGAACAATACAAAGTATTACATCAAATACATGCATATATATAGTCATCTAGGATCATCCAACAGTAGACTATCGGTACATATAGTATAAACACCAGGGCATAGCAGTGGGCGTGTATTTCTGGTCCACTGAGATTCACAAAAAAATATTTATATAAATTATTCTAAGCCTGGAATCAAGCCATCCAGGATCCTGGACTGGTGAAAGCATAAAACCTTTGATTGTGTGAAAAACAAGGATGACACGCATATCATTAAATGCCAGGTGAAACAAGCGCTCTCCGTTGTGCATCTGTTAATTCCCCCGTTTCTTTTTTGTTTTGTTTTGTTATTTTAAATTACTTTTTTAACGTGTATGTTTCTCTGTGACAACCTCGCGGCTGCTGTTTACGTTCGCTTCAGACGTGCTTTTGTTGGTTCAATCACTGTGTTGAGTTCTGTAGCTCCAGTTAGCCGCTGTAGAGCATATCATTTAATTTATCTCACAGAATCAAAGGTTACAGTACTACAGTGAGTAGTACAGTACCAGTATTGTTTGTGTGATTAGTACTTCTCTCCAGCACCACTAGTCTACAGTACCACCATACTACAGTACTAGGGTGCTGCAGTGAGTAGTACTTATCCCCAGCACCACTAGTCTACAGTACCACAGTATGCAGTACTATGGTGCTGCAGTGAGTAGTACTTATCTCCAGCACCACTAGTCTACAGTACTACAGTACTATGGTGCTGCAGTGAGTAGTACTTATCCCCAGCACCACTAGTCTACAGTACTACAGTACTATGGTGCTGCAGTGAGTAGTACTTATCCCCAGCAACACTAGTCTACAGTACTACAGTACTATGGTGCTGCAGTGAGTAGTACTTATCCCCAGCACCACTAGTCTACAGTACCACAGTATACAGTACTATGGTGCTGCAGTGAGTAGTACTTATCCCCAGCACCACTAGTCTACAGTACTACAGTACTATGGTGCTGCAGTGAGTAGTACTTATCTCCAGCACCACTAGTCTACAGTACTACAGTATACAGTACTAGGGTGCTGCAGTGAGTAGTACTTATCTCCAGCACCACTAGTCTACAGTACCACAGTACCACAGTACTACAGTACCACAGTATTACAGTACTAGGGTGCTGCAGTGAGTAGTACCTCTCTCCAGCACCTCTACAGTGCCACAGTACTACAGTGATTAGTGCCTGGGGTATTACCACAGGGTGTAAATATAGACGTGTGTACAGTAAGGGGATTACTGTACAATACCGCAGTCTGAGACGCATACGCCACGCATTTGATGTTGGCCAATCCCTGTTTGGCATGTCTACTATAGCTGCACACAGCAGACATGTCTGCTACAGCTGCACACATCACACAGCAGACATGTCTGCTACAGCTGCACACATCACACAGCAGACATGTCTGCTACAGCTGCACACATCACACAGCAGACATGTCTGCTACAGCTGCACACATCACACAGCAGACATGTCTGCTACAGCTGCACGCATCACAACATCTGCTATAGCTACACACAGCAGACATGTCTGCTACAGCTGCACGCATCACAACATCTGCTATAGCTGCACACAGCAGACATGTCTGCTACAGCTGCACGCATCACAACATCTGCTATAGCTGCACACAGCAGACATGTCTGCTATAGCTGCACACAGCAGACATGTCTGCTATAGCTGCACACAGCAGACATGTCTGCTATAGCTGCACGCATCACAACATCTGCTATAGCTGCACACAGCAGACATGTCTGCTATAGCCAACCTGAACCGTGCTATCAGAGTTGCACAGCGTGCCTACAGTCGGAAAATACAAGGTTTCTTCCAGGATCCTACGGACTCCCGGCGCATGTGGCAGGGCATTCAGTCTATCACAGGCTACAAGGGGGCTCCATCACCCTGTGAGGACAATGAGGACTTCCTCAACGAGCTGAACCATTATTTTGCACGCTTTGAAGCCACAAACAACATCCCTGCAAGGAAAACTATTCCTCTTCCAGATGAGCAGGTACTCAGTCTGGATGTGCGGAGGACGCTGAAAGGCATCAACGCCCGGAAGGTGTCAGGCCCCGACAAGATTCCAGGTCGGGTGCTAAAGGGATGTTCGGATCAGCTGGCTCCGGTCCTCACGGACGTCTTCAACATGTCACTAAACCAGGCTGTCGTCCCTTCATGTTTCAAAGTTTCTACAATAATACCAGTGCCAAAAAAGCCCACAATAACATCTCTCAATGACTACCGCCCAGTTGCACTCACCCCCATAATGATGAAGTGCTTTGAGAGGCTAGTGAAGGCTCACATAGTTTCCAGACTCCCCCCCACATTCGACCCGTTCCAGTTTGCCTACCGTGCTAAGCGCTCCACAGAAGATGCTATTGCCTCGGTTCTACATCGGAGCCTGGCCCATCTAGAGGGTAAGAACACCAGTGTGCGCATGCTGTTTCTGGATTTCA
>NC_139705.1:27184169-27256669 GCF_964188405.1 Protomyctophum parallelum | reverse complement strand
GCAGAGAGGTCAGACAGGCAGAGAGGTCAGACAGGCAGAGAGGTGAGACAGGCAGAGAGAAGAGACAGAGGCTATCTTTCAGATCCACTGCAGTGGATGTGGATTCTCACGTTCAGCTATGATTTGATCGCACGCCCCAGCGAGCAAGAGAGAGAGAGCGCCCACCCCATGGCACTACGTGTTCTCCCCTCCCCCACTCCTCCCCCCCTCGCTCTCTGTCTTCCTATCCCTCTCTCTCTCTCTCTCTCTCTCTCTGATTACTTCCTGACAGCAGTATGTCATTGTGCTCACGCAGCCCCTCCCCCACTAAATATACACACCATGCACTGTCATCAGTGTGTGTGTGTGTGTGTGTGTGTGTGTGTGTGTGTGTGTGTGTGTGTGTGTGTGTGCGCGTGTGTGCGTGCATGCGTGCGTGTGTGCGTGCGCTTGTGCGCTCACTTGCTCAGATGACAGTACACACACACACACACCAGTAAACAACGACACATAAACAGTGCTCCTCAGCTCTTGTCCAATTGGTCCGCTCAGCGGTCAGCTGACGCACCAACGTGCACGTGACATGCGTATACGCGCACATGGCCGTTCATGCACGTGGCACTTGTGAGCACGCACGGAGGTTTGAGGATGTGTGTCTCCTAGCAACGCTGCGCGGCCACACTTTACTACCAGTATACACTGGATTCACACACTTTACTTCCAGTATACACTGGATCCACACACTTTACTACCAGTATACACTGGATCCACACACTTTACTACCAGTATACACTGGATTCACACACTTTACTTCCAGTATACACTGGATTCACACACTTTACTTCCAGCATACACTGGATTCACACACTTTTACTTCCAGTATACACTGGATCCACACACTTTACTTCCAGTATACACTGGATTCACACACTTTACTTCCAGCATACACTGGATTCACACACTTTACTTCCAGTATACACTGGATTCACACACTTTACTTCCAGCATACACTGGATCCACACACTTTACTACCAGTATACACTGGATTCACACACTTTACTTCCAGCATACACTGGATTCACACACTTTACTTCCAGTATACACTGGATTCACACACTTTACTACCAGTATACACTGGATTCACACACTTTACTACCAGTATACACTGGATTCACACACTTTACTACCAGTATACACTGGATTCACACACTTTACTACCAGTATACACTGGATTCACACACTTTACTACCAGTATACACTGGATTCACACACTTTACTACCAGTATACACTGGATCCACACACTTTACTTCCAGTATACACTGGATTCACACACTTTACTTCCAGCATACACTGGATCCACACACTTTACTACCAGTATACACTGGATTCACACACTTTACTACCAGCATACACTGGATTCACACACTTTACTACCAGTATACACTGGATTCACACACTTTACTACCAGTATACACTGGATTCACACACTTTACTTCCAGTATACACTGGATTCACACACTTTACTTCCAGCATACACTGGATTCACACACTTTACTTCCAGTATACACTGGATTCACACACTTTACTTCCAGCATACACTGGATTCACACACTTTACTTCCAGTATACACTGGATTCACACACTTTACTTCCAGCATACACTGGATTCACACACTTTACTACCAGTATACACTGGATTCACACACTTTACTTCCAGCATACACTGGATTCACACACTTTACTACCAGTATACACTGGATTCACACACTTTACTACCAGTATACACTGTATTCACACACTTTACTACCAGTTTACTACCCAGTACCAAAATCTGGAGATCTGTCAAAACCTGACAATTACCGTGGTATCAGCCTGACCTGTATCATAGCAAAAATGTTCAATCGCATGATACTGAACAGGATTAGGAGCGCAATCGACCCCCACCTCAGGGAAAACCAAAACGGATTCCGAGAGGGGAGAACAACCTTAGCCCAGATCCTTGCGTTACGGAGGATCATTGAAGAGGTCAAGAGGAACAACCTAGCAGCAGTGCTATGCTTCATTGACTTCAAGAAGGCCTTTGACTCAATCCATAGAGGAATGATGGTGAGAATACTCAAGGCCTACAATGTTCCTCCGAACCTGCTCCGAGCCATTGATACCATGTACACGGGAACGAGAGCCCGAGTGACAACGCCGGATGGTAACAGCGAGTAGTTCAGCATCCAAACCGGAGTGCTGCAGGGAGACACCCTAGCCCCCTTCCTTTTTATAATAGTGTTGGACTATGCCCTGACACAAGCTATTAATGGAAGGGAGCCAGAGCTCGGCTTCACTATCTCACCCAGAAGGTCTACGAGACACCCTGCAGAAACCCTCACAGACCTGGACTACGCTGATGACATCTGCCTGCTATCTGACAACATAAGGCAGGCACAGGCTCTCCTGACCAGTGTGGAGTTGGAGTGCGCCAAAGTTGGCCTCAGTCTAAATGCAAAGAAGACTGAGGTCATACTCTATAACATCGCCCAAGAACATCTGCCCCTAACGACAATAGAGGGTATTGTCCTAAAGGAGGTCAGTGACTTCAAATACCTGGGCGCATGGGTCGACTCCACAGAGAAGGACCTTAAAGTGAGGAAGGCACTTGCCTGGCGAGCTCTTAACGGTATGACCAGTGTGTGGAAATCCAACCTCCCCCGACACATCAAGATCAGTTTCTTCTCTGCTACCGTGGAGTCCTCCTCTATGGCTGTGAATGCTGGACACTTAAACAAGCCCTACAGAAATCCCTGGACGGGTGCTACACCAGAATGTTACGTGTGGTACTTAACATCAACCAGGATGAGCACATCACCAACAAGCGTCTGTACGGGGCATTACCAAGTGTAACAGAGAAGATAGCAGTAAGGAGGATGAGACTAGCTGGCCACTGCCACCGACATCAAGAACTCCCGGCCAAAAAGCTTGTACTGTGGGAACCAACACGCGGGCATCGATCGAGAGGACGTCCCACACCTACCTACGTGGACGTACTAAAGAAAGATACTGGTGCAGAAAGCACAAAGGAGCTGGCCAGATGTATGGAGAACCGAGATGACTGGAGACGACGATGGAGGGCTCGTCTGAGGACGACGTAGAGAGATTACACTGGATTCACACACTTTACTGCCAGTATACACTGGATTCACACACTTTACTGTCAGTTTACACTGGATTCACACACTTTACTGTCAGTTTACACTGGATTCACACACTTTACTGTCAGTTTACACTGGATTCACACACTTTACTACCAGTTTACACTGGATTCACACACTTTACTGTCAGTTTACAATGGATTCACACACTTTACTTTACTTTACTGTTTTTATGTCATATGAAAGCAGGGAATCATAGCTTCAAATTGACATCATTGGTTGTTCAGTTTGACCCACCACTTCTAGAGAAATGTCTTGCAGAAACCAGTGAGTTGAAAAAACAGGCTTGAAAGGTTCACTTCTGTGGACATTACACCTATAGCTACATGTTTAAGCATTTATTTCATATTTTACATGTCGATTTCAGCTCTGATATAATGTGAAGAGTCTGCCTGTGCTATTAACTCATGTTGGATAAAAATAAAAATAAATTCAGTTTTTCTCCTCTGGTGAACAGCTGGAGGCTGCACCATGGCAGTCCCTCGGTCAAATCTGGTCACATTATGTTAGATTTTATTGAGTTTTACAAAACACATACAAAACATCTGGGGGTCTATTAGAGTAATGTCAACGCCATAGACACATACAAAACATCTGGGGGTCTACTATTGGAGTAATGTCAACTCCATAGACACACAAAGAATCACGGCAAAAAATTGAGAAACGCCACAAAAAATCAGAAAAACGCGCTCGGTGTGTGGGGACCTTAACAGTTTTCTTAAAAAGCTATGTTTCTACTGTATGTCAGTGGCGCTCAACCTTCACTTTTCATGTCAAGGACCCGCAGAATTATCAATATTTTGCTGCGGACCACCATTAGAAAATATGTTGTTCCAGGGACCCCCCAGAAGCAAAGTTAAAAGCAGTTAAAAGCGTTCACTGTGAAATCATAATAATATATATTCAAAGATCTGCGCCACATTTTTACGATTTTTCAAAACAATTGCAGATCTGCTATTTTTCAATAGCTAAAGTATGACATAATGCTTAAAACACCAATAGGCGTTCCCACCCAGAATGGGTTAATTACCCCCATCCAGCAGAAGCTGGTCTCCTAGCAACACAGAGCATGGAACGTCATGGGTGAACATGAGTGTGTCAGGATGAGTGTTTGACGAGCAACACTAACTTTAACTTTTTAAAGACTCAGTCGGTGGTATGAACGAACAGGGCTCTGTAACGCTTCATAACAGTAAGAGATGACACAACAGATCATTCATAACTGTTGTTTGAAGCTCATGAATATTCACGTGGTATTGTATGCAGTGTGACAGTCAGTCACACAAAGTGAACAGATCTAACAGACCTAACAGATTTAACGGTCACTGCTAGGTTCTAAACACTGTTTCATCTTTTAGTAAATAATATAAACACTGACATCTTTTACTTTGTTTCTATCTATTTTTTTCAATTTTTTTATCCCACCATTTTTGTAGGTATGTAGGTTCCTTTTAAAGGAGTGGTGAAATGGTGCAGGTGCACAAAATCCCCACTCCTTTAAAAGGAACCTACATTCAGTCACACTCCACACTGATGAAGGCTGGATAGCCGAAACGTTTGTCCCTGTTCAAATTATCAAATGTGAAATAAACAATTTGAACTGAAGTCTTGGTGTGTGCGACCCACTACCGTTATTTTGCTTATAATAAGCAGAAATGGCAACGCTGCTCATTAGAGTTAATCTGAGACAGTCCCATCCTCTTCCTCCTCCTCTCCATAAGCCCCTCCCTCCTCCTCTAAGCCTTCCCAAGTTGCTCATTTGAGGATAATCTGTCAGCCATTCAGGAGCTCTGTCTCTGTGCCTCCTGGGTTATCCGGCTGCTCAATTGTTTTATAGATCTGCACTACGATAACACTGCAGCACGTTTGCAACAGATTGTGGATTTAATTGGGAGATTTATTTATTTTGTATTTCTTAATTTTTTTGCTACAATGGAACCAATCAGGGTAAGCAAGCAACAGTGTCAGCATGTCCAGAAATATCATTTCTTAATCACTTAAACGGTTAAACCCTATGGTGTCTCCCAGGGCTCTGTAGTCGGGCCCGCTCCCTTTTAGTTTTTTGTTGTTTTTTTCTCCACCCCTATATACACCAAGCAGCAGATCTACACACTCACAGCGCCGTGAGCTTGTAGATCTAGAGACTAAATGTTTGTGAGCTTGTAGATCTGAGAGATACGGCGTTATATACCCCAGATTTAGTCGACTAACATGTATATTGGCGTGCGTTGATGCCATCGTAATGACTGTTTTTACACTTGCTGAAAATAGCCGATCTACAAGCTTGTAGATCGGCTATTTTCAGCATGCAACCATGTGTAAAATGTCATACTGGATCACTTGTCCACTAGTCCCTTCCTAACATTTTAGTCTAGTTTTTTTTTGTTGACGAAATTGATATTTAGTCATAGTTTTAGTCACCATCCTGGCTTAGTTTGTTTTTTGTTTTTATGTCGTCTTTGTCAGTGAAAAAAGGTAGTCGACGAACATTTTTCATCATAGTATTAGTACATTTAATCAAGTACTGTACTCATGAGTAACAGCATGTTGGGGTACTTTTACTTTACTGGAGCATGTATTTCCATTACTTTTACTTCTACTCCATGACATGTCTGGTTCCAGATACTTTTACTCCACTACATGTGTTTGAAAACGAGGAGTTACTTAAAGTTCCTTTGTAGATTTTTCGTTATTGTTAAAAGACATACATTAACCACTTAATTACCGCAATGTGACACATTGTGAGCTTGCAGATCTGCTATTTTCAAAAGATACGTTTCTGCATACTTTTACTGTATGCACTTAATTACATTTTGATGCCAATACCTTTGTAGTTTTACTCAAGTCCTACATTTTGAATTCCAGACGTTTGTAAATGTACTTGCAACAGAGTATTTCTATATTACAATATTGATACTTTTACCTATAAGTAAAGATTGTGAGGATTTTTTTTCCTGACACTGTATATTTTAAGGTTATAGGTTCTAAAAGCTTTCAGATTAAAAGCTGCTATAGCTATAGTTGCTATACAAGCTGTTGTAGGAGTCACACTCGTATGCCAAAGTCTATATTCTGTATTGCAGAAGTTCTCAAACGTTCCCCCCCCCACACCTATCTGAAAATGTCTGGTCATGCCAAGGACCCCCAGAAGAGAACATTTGTGTTAGAATCTAATCTAAATCTAAATGATTCAACGTTTTCAATTTTTTGTTTTATATTTAACAAAAGATTGCAGATATGCAACTAATGCAAGCTGGCAGTGCGGCCCAAAGTGACACACTGCAAGCTTGTAGATCTGATATTTTTGATCAGCCAACATATACTCTTAACGGATGAAGTTAAAACGAATGTGATCTTTTCTACTGATATCTCGGCTTTGCGGTTGCATTGGCTCTTATATTCTGTGGCAAGTTGACATGTGTTCACAACAATCACAACAGCAGCCAACCAGCCAGTGCTGCGGTGGTGGTACCGACTAGCACTATTGTGGTCCCTGCCAACTTGCTATAGAAGCCACGGCCACAATGGTGGCATTGGACAAGAGGCGATGTGAACCAACAGAACAACCCAAGCAGTGAACCCAACGTGAAACATTGTGTGTGCCGTGATCCCCCCCTAAAGAAAACATGATCATATGATTATCAGGTACAGGTATAGGTGATTTTACTAGGAGGAAGATTATATATTTTTCTTTCCAAAAAAGTGTAAAGAAAGTGTTAACATTCTGTTTTGTTATGAGGCCAGGCCCACCAGTTCATTTTTCACCACGGCACTTTTTTTTAATAATCTTTTTTTATCCCACAATTTTGTAACCTATTTTTCACCCCTGTGTCAAATCTAATGTGATCCTGGGCTCTACACACCCCCGCCAGGCGCCAACCTGGGGAGAGCAACAGACTTGAACTCATGCTTCCTTCATGCATGAGTGTCCAAGTTGCTCCTTTACACCTGACAGGGAGGAGTTTCCCTGGTTGGACGTAGCATGTGGAAGGAAAACATTATTCCAACCAGTTCCTTTCCCCTCCATCAGGTTCCCCGGCTGGCCAGGGGGAGGCAGTTTAGACACCAGGATTACTGCATGTTTTTTGTGAGGGTACCTACCCTAGGGGACATGGGGAGAACATGCAAACTCCACACCGACACTATGTGGAGTTTGCAACGTCTTTAGGACGTTCAACTTCAAACTCAGGAAGTCATTCATGGAAGAATTTGCCCGCGACCCAAACTTAGTGAAAATGTCCGATCTACCAGAGTAATATAGTGGCACATAGTGGATGAGAGTGGCGACACTAGCGTTGACTCCCATTGTAACAATGGAATGCGGAAGTGCTCATTCTATCTCAATGGGATAGTTCCAGCCATAGGAGCAATGTTTGGACTTTGGAACTATCGCCCATAGGAGATCAAAGCGTGTCGCTACTCTCCTCCTCTACACTTTGAGATCTACAAGTTCACAACGTGGCGCGGAGCAACGTGTCTTTGGTTTCTTCATGAAATTCCTGGGGAAAAGAATCATGGAATTTAATACGTGAACATTTTAATTTTTTTGGTAGGCCTATGTTTTTAAATAATAAAAATGTAATAAAAAAAAACGAAATGCAGAAATAAGAAATGTGTCCGCGACCCCCAAACTCTTTGGGGAAAGTGTTTGTAGATCTAATAACTAACAGTGTCTGGTCTTCAGCAGGTAGACCACATTATGTGTAGATCTAATACTAGAAAAAGTGCCAGGTCTCCACCAGGGCAGGTCAGGTTGTGGCCTCTTGGTGGCGCTATAATAGGCCAATGTGAAAAGGGTGACATTTGTGTGTGTGTGTGTGTGTGTGTGTGTGTGTGTGTGTGGGTTCGAACCTTCGCTCGTTAGGATTGGCACTCGATTCTTAATTGATGGGCTTGAACCATTCGTTTTTTTTGTATTTGTATTTCTCGGCGATAATGCGATATGCATAATAAGTTCATGTTGTGTTTACATGTTACATGTTTAGACGTTATTAATAATCAGGGGGGCATGTAAGTAGACTTAGAAATAAAAACTAGTTTTGACTAATGTGGCTCTTATTTTGAAGAGGAAGTTATGCACAGATAGTCTGTTTCAGTTGTAAACAAGCTACTATCTACTATGACACTTTCGCAAAGTTACGTGCCCCCCCCACCCCCCCCCCCCCCCCCGCGCACACAGTGGATTGACCCAATTACTAATTAGCTTTACTAGCTAGCCTACATCCTCTGTCCACAATGATTACCCCCCCCCCCCCCACACACACACACACACACACACACACACACACACACACTTCTAGAGAGATAGTGATAGAGATAGAAGATATACAGTGCAGTGTCTCAGTAAACATGCAGAGACAGTGTAGTGTCTCAGTAAACTATAGGATCATAGAAGGCAGAGAGACAGTGTAGTGTCTCAGTAAACTATAGGATCATATGCAGAGAGACAGTGTAGTGTCTCAGTAAACTATAGGATCAGAATGCAGGGAGACAGTGTAGTGTCTCAGTAAACTATAGGATCAGAATGCAGAGAGACAGTGTAGTGTCTCAGTAAACTATAGGATCATAGAATGCAGAGAGACAGTGTAGTGTCTCAGTAAACTATAGGATCATAGAATGCAGAGAGACAGTGTAGTGTCTCAGTAAGCTAGGATCATAGAATGCAGAGAGACAGTGTAGTGTCTCAGTAAGCTAGGATCATAGAATGCAGAGAGACAGTGTAGTGTCTCAGTAAACTATAGGATCATAGAATGCAGAGAGACAGTGTATGTAGACAGTACACCTACAGATTTTATACAAACATCACGCAAATTGGTACACAGTCTCTCTACAGCCATTAAACGAAACAGGTCTTTCAGATTTTTAAGACTCCATCCTGATTGGCTATAAGATTGGCTTCCAAAGTTTGCTGGAGTTTTGCACGCACATTCCCAATAGGCACAGGAACAAATGCCACTTGAAAATGTTCAACTCAGCCTCATGGTGGTGCTATAATTGGCCGATTCGTGTTTGTATCTATAACTGCACCGATCTGTGTAAAACCTTGTCTGCATACTCCCTAGAGGCCAAGGAAACACCTTTGCCTGTAATTTTTCACATCTGCTCTGTATAGTGCCACCAGAAGGCACTATGCAAAAAACATTTCTTATATTACTCCCTCAGATTTTATGCAAATTTCACGCAAATCTGTACACATGATCTCCATAGTCATGTGATCAAGACGGGTTTGTTTGATTTATCATATTCCATCCTTATTGGCTAGCATTGGCTTCCAAGGAGTAGCCCGTTTTGAACAAAGCCTTTGCGAGCGCCACCAGAAGACCCATTTATGTGCAACACTTTCTTTATATAGTCCTTCAGATTTTATCCAAATATCAATCCACAGACCTGTGCCCCGAGGGGCACTTCTTCTACTTTCACTCTTATTTAACCCCATCTAGTGTCTGAATTGTGTACTCCAGGACTGCCACACATTGAATTTCTATTGAGACACCGTTAGTTTGTAAGCCGTTTCACTCTGAAACCGAGAGTCAGGATGTGAATTATCACTATGTAACAGGTCCCACGAATGTTATTTAATTAATCCAAAACATACATTTTGTAACTGGGGATCATATCGTTTAGACTCTAAACGATATGATCCCCAGTTACAAAATGTATGTTAACCTTGATTTGCGCCTCATTCCTCTAAACTTTAGAGGAATGAGGCGCAAATCAAGGTTGTTCTGAGCCAAAAAGGAGAATCTGAGAAAACTGTGTTCCCATAGACAGCATAATCCAGGGAATTTTAATTTTTTTGGAGTTAACTGCACACAGACAGGAACAGTGATGGTGTTAACTGCACGCAGACAGGAACAGTGATGGTGTTAACTGCACGCAGACAGGAACAGTGATGGTGTTAACTGCACGCAGACAGGAACAGTGATGGTGTTAACTGCACGCAGACAGGAACAGTGATGGTGTTAACTGCACGCAGACAGGAACAGTGATGGTGTTAACTGCACGCAGACAGGAACAGTGATGGTGTTAACTGCACAGACAGGAACAGTGATGGTGTTAACTGCACGCAGACAGGAACAGTGATGGTGTTAACTGAAGCCTGAACAAAAGCCTACTGTTTGTTGTTGTTGGCTGAAGAACAGCCTGTTGATCTCAGTAGCACAGTAAGCAAGTACATTTACTTGAGTAGTACTGCACTTAAGTATTTTGTACTTTGTGCATGCGTGCGTGCGTGTGGTGAAGGGCAGAGTTCACAGAGAGGGTACAGACATTAGTCATGACAGTCAAATGGATTATGTTTCAAACAGCAGGCAGCCGCTGAGGTGGGGTGGGACATTTGGTATATATTTTATTTAGATTTATTGTCTAAAATATTGTCTATACTATTTACAATTCCATACATTCATGAATCCACCTTCTGACTGGCTGCTGACCACCTACATCCACCTGCTGACCGGCTGTCATCAGCATTGAGCCGTTTTTATTAGGGGTGCACGATTATGACATTTCTTTATTGGTGCCTTTTTGGTGTGTGCCAATAAAGAAATGGAAATGTGATCGTACTTTGTCCGCCATTTATTTATTTTTTGGATGTGCTACCTTTATGATTTATTTTTAATTCCTATTTTTTGATGCACACATTAATATTGTTGCTTGGGATACGAGTCATACGACAGCGTCTGTGTCTGCTGTTAGGCTGCACTCGGCACCTTGAACAGTTTTTCAGTTTTACATTTTGTCTAGTCCATGTTGGTTGCATTTGGACTTGGTCGCATCCAGACACAGCACTAGTAATAATTGATCTAACAACAGTGTAGTTTTAGCCATAGTATTTTGATTTTGATGATTGACAGTGATGCAGTCAGCAGTGATGCAGTCAGCAGTGATGCAGTCAGCAGTGATGCAGTCAGCAGTGATGCAGTCTGCAGTGATGCAGTCAGCAGTGATGCAGTGATGCAGTCTGCAGTGATGCAGTCTGCAGTGATGGAGTCTGCAGTGATGCAGTCTACAGTGATGCAGTCTGCAGTATTGCAGTCTGCAGTGATGCAGTCAGTAGTGATGCAGTCTGCAGTGATGCAGTCAGAAGTGTTAACACAGCAGTGATGCAGTCAGCAGTGTTAACACAGCAGTGATGCAGTCAGCAGTGTTAACACAGCAGTGATGCAGTCAGCAGTGTTAACACAGCAGTGATGCAGTCAGCAGACAGTGATGCAGTCAGCAGTGTTAACACAGCAGTGATGCAGTCAGCAGACAGTGATGCAGTCAGCAGTGTTAACACAGCAGTGATGCAGTCAGCAGTGTTAACACAGCAGTGATGCAGTCAGCAGACAGTGATGCAGTCAGCAGACAGTGATGCAGTCAAAAGTGTGACCGCAGCGTCACACAGCAGTGAGACAGCAATACCTTTTCCTCAAACAACCTCACATTGCCCTTTCACTTTCCTGTGTGTGTGCTCACAAGGCAGAAGTGTGTGTACGTGCGTGTGCATGTGTGCGTGCGTGCACGAAGCAGAACCGTGCACTGCTGAGAGCTCAGTTTCAGCAGTGATTTGATTTTTTTGATTTTTTTACAGCATCGCAAATTTACATATTAACGTTTCTAGGTGAGCAAATGCTAACATTATCCTTTTCTTCTCTCATTTGCCGAGACGGGTAAATCTCCCCAATTCCAGCCCGCGCATGTAAGATCAAAGACGTACGATTTGTCACACGTTACCGCAGTGACATTATTTTGTTCTCCGCATTTGACTAATCTCTTGGAGCGGTGAGCACTGTGAGCTGCAGCCGTGCCGCGCTCGGGAATCTTTTTTTTTTTTCATATATAATTTTATCCCACGATTTTGCAACCCAGTTTTTTCACCTAGTGCCAATTATCTAATGTAATCCTGGGCGCTACACTTCCTCTGCCAACCTGGGGGGGCAGCGGACTGACCTCATGCCTCCTTCCATGCATGAGGAGTCCAAGCTGCTTCTTTTCACCTGACAAGGGGGAATTTCCCTGGCCCGACGTAGCGCGTGGAAGGAACATGTTATTCCGACCAGTTCCTTTCCCCTCCATCAGGCGCCCCGGCTGGCCAAGGGGAGGGAGTTTAGAGACCAGGACTACTGCATGTTTTTGTGAGGGTACCTACCCTAGACTACACTCTAACCACAAGGCCACTGTTTGGTAACTACCACTTGTGGCCACACGGCAGTAGTCAAAGTGTTAAGTTAAACACTTCGGCAGTTCGAATCCCGGCTCCTCCTGTCCACATGTGGAAGTGTCCTTGGGCAATACACTGAACCCTACATTGCTTCCAATGAGTCGGTCGGTGTGAGCTTGCCACCATTGGTGGATTGGTGTGTGAATGTGGGAAGTGAGGACACTGGCGTCGACTGTTCGCCGCTTCACCTCCCAATGTATAAATGAATGAACCATTGTAAAGCAATTTGAGCGATAGCCTATAAAAATGCAATTCGTAAAAAAAATGCAATTAATTTTCCGCCACTGTGTGTTCCAGTGCATGAGGAGGAGTCCAGCCGTGTGTCAGCGGTCAGTCTACAGTGAGCTCTACAACGTCCAGCACAATGTCTGTCTCTTACGATGAACCCGCTGGGGACGACACCATGGACAGCTTCTGGGAGGTAGGAGCACACACACACACACACGCACGCGTACATACACGCGTGCGTGTACACACACACACACACACACACACACACACACACACACACAGTCTGTCTCCTATGATATACCCGCTGGGGACGACACCATGTGGACAGCTTCTGGGCGGTAGGAGCATGCACGCACACACAAACACACACACACACACACACACACACACACACACACACACACACACGGCAGGAGGAGCCATGCAAGGCACCAACCTGCTCATGAGGAGCAGTTAGGGGTTCGGTGCCTTACTCAAGGGCACTTCTACAGCAACCCAGAGAGCTAGGGATTTAACCGTCAACCTTCCCATTCCCAGTCCCCCCGCCCCTAGTTCAGTCAGACAACTCACGAATAGATTAAACAATATTTATTGAAGAATGAGTAATGAGTGTGCATATGATATTTGACTTGGCGTTCGGCTCTGCTGGATTTCTCCCTGCTCGGCATGATTAAGCAACATCATAAAACATAAGAGCAGGGAGATAGATATACAATAACCCCCCCATGGGGAGCATAGATAGCAGAGCCCACCGGTGGTGCTGGGGTGGTGGTGGGAGAAAACATCACATACAACCGGGAACCATGAGCAGAGGAAGGCAGGAAGAGCATGGAGTCTAGTGAGCTTAAGTAGCCTGCCCACTTAGTCAGCTGACTGCCGCATCAGCGAATGACGTGAGAGACTTGCACACACGTATACTCCCACATAGTAATGCAGCATGTTAACCCCTTGAGCATAGTATGGGCCTTTGAGCAAGCAAGAACCTCCCTTGAGGTTGACTGACTGAACTGACTCCGCCGCTCCGCGTGCTGCGTTTGATTTATTACAATTAAAACGTTATCTTAAATTAAAACTTTTTAATATAAAGTGATAATTTACTGTAAGGATGAATAGACAAGGTAGGCATTCATCAGACACTCTTTGTCCTTGCAGAGTTGCAGTAATCAAGGTAAACTCATCTATAGAATGCAGAGAGACTGTAATGTCTCATCCTGTACATGGTTCTCAGTTCCATCCTGGATGAAAGGATGGGATGTCTTTTCCACGTCCCAAAATGTGATGCTAGTTTATGCCTTCCTTGATAGTCGGATACGTCCTTCTTTCATTTGTTAGAGAGACAGTGTAGCCTCAGTAGACTGGAGAGACAGTGCTGTAGTGTCTCAGTAAACTATAGGATCATAGAATGCAGAGAGACAGTGTAGTGTGTGTCTCAGTAAACTATAGGATCATAGAATGCAGAGAGACAGTGTAGTGTCTCAGTAAACTATAGGATCATAGAATGCAGAGAGACAGTGTAGTGTCTCAGTAAACTATAGGATCATAGAATGCAGAGAGACAGTGTAGTGTCTCAGTAAACTATAGGATCATAGAATGCAGAGAGACAGTGCAGTGTCTCAGTAAACTATAGGATCATAGAATGCAGAGAGACAGTGCAGTGTCTCAGTAAACTATAGGATCATAGAATGCAGAGAGACAGTGCAGTGTCTCAGTAAACTATAGGATCATAGAATGCAGAGAGACAGTGTAGTGTCTCAGTAAACTATAGGATCATAGAATGCAGAGAGACAGTTAGTGTCTCAGTAAACTATAGGATCATAGAATGCAGAGAGACAGTGTAGTGTCTCAGTAAACTATAGGATCATAGAATGCAGAGAGACAGTTAGTGTCTCAGTAAACTATAGGATCATAGAATGCAGAGAGACAGTGTAGTGTCTCAGTAAACTATAGGATCATATAATGCAGAGAGACACTGTAGTGTCTCAGTAAACTATAGGATCATAGAATGCAGAGAGACAGTGCAGTGTCTCAGTAAACTATAGGATCATAGAATGCAGAGAGACAGTGTAGTGTCTCAGTAAACTATAGGATCATATAATGCAGAGAGACACTGTAGTGTCTCAGTAAACTATAGGATCATAGAATGCAGAAAGACACTGTAGTCTCTCAGTAAACTATAGGATCATAGAATGCAGAGAGACAGTGTAGTGTCTCAGTAAACTATAGGATGTCAGGTAAACTATGAACCTAGCATTATGAGTCTAAACAAAAAACATTTACATTGTGATAAGAAAGACAATCCTCAGTAACACTAATACTCAGGCGTTTACTGTGTGGACAATTTACTGTGTGGACTGCATGCATGCGTGCATGCGTGCATGCGACCGTGTGTGCGTGCATGCGTGCATGTGTGCATGCGTGCATGCGTGCGTACTACCTCGGGGGTTTTATGTGTGTGACTGCATGCTGGCATTTCAATACTGAAAAGGATTACACACACACACACACACACACACACACACGTTGCATAACTACACATACACCAGCACAAGCCCCTCCTCCTCCCATCATGCACCATGAGGTCATGGGGGGGGGCTGAGCCATGCCACATGCCGTTTCTTGTGTTAACAAAGACCTTCTATAACAAGAGAGGACACTCCCATTAAAGGGGTCTGCAAAATGCCTAAATTGTAAATTGAAATACCAGTCATCTTCAACATTGAACATACTAGACCTGTGCCTGTCAGCCACCAGCCTACTTGGGAACGATGCAACTTGGGAACCTAATAATACCCCTTGTCATAGCACCCGTTTTAACTATCTGTTCTGTGTCCCTTTTGTGCCCATACTGTACTGTATATGAAGATCTCTGTAGTATGCAATACCCGTTGTCATAGCACCCGTTTTAACTGTCTGTGTGTGTCCCACATGGAGCTCTCTGTATCTGTCTGTCTGCCTGCCTACACACACAGAGACGTGGTGCATTTATAGTCAGATACCTTAGAAAAAGATAAAAAAAGTCATGCTGTACAAACAAAAACATGTTTTTACTATCATACATTTGATGCTTCTACAGAAATGTTTATCGGCGAAAAAGTATCGTAAATATGCGTACTACTATAATTAGTTACTCATTGATTTATCTTATTTATGAATGGATCAGAGCCAGAGTAAGACAGAGTTACGACATTGAGGGGGCAGAAAACAGCCTGGTCACGTCGTTCATGTACTCGCACGAGCCTATAGACTCCAATGCATTCCCAACTTCCGGTGGTCCCTATTTGAAGCCTTCAAATAGGGACAAACCAATAGATGTCTATGTCGAAGAGCCTGGCCCCATGAAGTGAACAGAGTTGTCATAACGCTGTCTTACTCTATGGCTCTGGAATGGATCAATGCAGAAATTAGTAGCATAATTCATTCAGAATTCCAGCGTGCACATGTTTATGTGCTTGTTGTGGTGTCACATTAACATTAATTTAGAATATCAGTATGTGCACATGGCGCCATCTTGGAGCGATATCCAACAATATAAGGACCGTGCTTTCTGTGTTAATGCTTAGTCCTTCCTGTGTTAATACATAATATGTATTAACATTAAAAGAGGAAATGGTACACATTAACACTAGAAGCACTATATTATAGTGCTTCTAGTGTTAATGTGTACCGTTTCCTCTTTTAATGCGTAGCGTGTTCATTCAGGTTGGGAACTACAAGTGTGCGGTTGAAGAGGGTGGACGATGTTTTAATGTGTTAATGCCTAGTGTTTCCTGTGCTAATGCATAGTGTTTCCTGTGTTAATGCGTGGTGTTTCCTGTGTTAATGCGTAGCGTTTCCTGTGTTAATGCGTAGCATTTCCTGTGTCCCTGCAGGTTGGGAACTACAAGCGTGCGGTGAAGAGGGTGGACGATGGCCACCGGCTGTGCAACGACCTGATGGGATGCCTGCAGGAGAGAGCCAAGATAGAGAAGGCTTACGGAGACCAGCTCACTGCCTGGTCCAAGAGATGGAGGCAGCTCATCGAGAAAGGTCTGATTGATTGATTGATTGATTGATTGATTGATCCATTGATTCTGTGGTTTTCAACCAGTGGTCCTTGGGGGGGTTCCAGGCGGTCCCCATGCTAAATGATGGAGTCGGTAACCAAATTATCCCTTATATCTATTGAGAGTCTTTAACTCTTGAGAGTTAAAGACATTTTTATGTAGACTTAGATAGCAATTTTATGTATGGTCCTCAACGATTTCCCCCTCACGCCATACTCCCGCAGCACCTCCCACAGAGCGACGTTCCAAATCCAACACGCTTATAAATAAACACGCCCACGGGCAGTCATAGTTTTACTGAGGTTAGGTTTCTGGTTTAAGGACAGTGTTTTGTACCATATACAATCGTATGTATAAGTAGGCCTACAGAACAAAGAATGCTTGCTTTCACCATTTTTGTTGAAGAAGAGTCTGGGCAATTATGTTTTAAGTCTTACTAAAATTGTCTAAATCTTATATTTAGATGTATTCTCAGGCTTAATCTATAGTAACCTGATAACCTTTGAGGGGATTAAGCATGTTTACTGTACCTACACCTACAATCATAGGTGTCAAACCCATTAGTGTGAAAATCAGACCATCAGTAGTCATGCTCTGATTTTGAATCTGGCTCTCCTGTAATTAAGAGCAATTTGGAGGTTAGGATTCAATGGTTTTTTAAAGGTTAATTTGGTTCGACCCGTTTTTCCCTTTTAATTATTTGTATTGTTCAGGCCTTGTGGAAATGTGGTGTTTAATTTTACTAGCCATTGTTTCTCGTTCAACTTGCGTTCCCCAGATCTGTCTGGTTGGATTCTAAAACACACACTTCCAAGGCACATATCCATGTGTCATGAAATGCTGTACAATTAATAATGTTGTTTCTTTTGCATTATTTATATTATCTCTACGTTGGTTTAGTCTATCTGCTATTGTGTTTCTAGTTTCACCCACATATTGTAGGTTGCACTTGTTATATGTCATTAGATGTTTTGTTTTATTCCCACCCCATGGAGTCGGTAACCAATTAACCCTTATATCTTTAACTCTTGAGAGTGGGTTAAACAAAGGGGGGGGGTGCACATACGTTTTACTGAGGTTTGGGTTAGGTTTAGGTGTAGTTTTACTGAGGTTAGGGTTATGGTTAGGTTTAGGTGTAGTTTTACTTAGGTTAGGGTTAGGTTTAGGCTTTCAATCACAGCGACTGGCCAATCACAGCGCGTCCTTGCACAACCCGTGTAGGCTTTATAATGACACTCCCACAGAACCTCCCGGGTGACCCGGTCATATGCGTTCTCCAAATCCACAAAACACATGCAGACCGGTTATGCATACTCATTTTGATCGGTCGCGCAACATTCATTTTTACCGCACTTGCACCCCAGTTATGTGCACCCCTGAGAATACTTCTATGTGTTGTTTGGCACTTGTGTTAATCAAACGATGTACTCATTTTATATAATGTCGCATTATGTATTTTATCAATGTTTTTACTCTGTATATAGTGACTCTTTGATGGGTCAGATTAACCTATAGGCATTACGATAAACAACTACCATATGATCACATGACAATGGCTGCCGGCCCGGTGGTGACATCGATGATGACATCGCGACATTCTTGCGTACCCATAGGTCCACAGTACGGCTCGGTGGAGCGGGCGTGGCTAGGGGTGATGACGGAGGCGGAGAAGGTGAGCGAGCTGCACCAGGAGGTGAAGAACGGCCTGATGAACGAGGACGTGGAGAAGGTGAAGAACTGGCAGAAGGAGGCGTACCACAAGCAGATGATCGGAGGCTTCAAGGAGGCCAAGGAGGCCGACGTGGGCTTCAGTAAGGCCCAGAAACCCTGGGCCAAGAAACTGAAGGAGGTGAGTCAAGTAGTGTGGTTTTCACCCTGGGCCAAGAAACTGAAGGAGGTGAGTCAAGTAGTGTGGTTTTCACCCTGGGCCAAGAAACTGAAGGAGGTGAGTCAAGTAGTGTGGTTTTCACCCTGGGCCAAGAAACTGAAGGAGGTGAGTCAAGTAGTGTGGTTTTCACCCTGGGCCAAGAAACTGAAGGAGGTGAGTCAAGTAGTGTGGTTTTCACCCTGGGCCAAGAAACTGAAGGAGGTGAGTCAAGTAGTGTGGTTTTCACCCTGGGCCAAGAAACTGAAGGAGGTGAGTCAAGTAGTCGACTATACCTTTTTCCACTGACGAAAACTGAATGGAAACTAAATGAAAACTAAGCTATGATGACTAAAACTAAGACTAAATATAGTGACAATTTCAAATAAAAACTAGAGTAAAATGTTAGGAAGGGGCAAGAGATCCACTATAAGTCATTTTACAATTACATGCTGAGAATAGACGATCTACAAGCCCACAACGCGTCGCGCTGCGACGCATTGTGAGCTTGTAGATCGGCTATTTTCAGCGAGTGAAAAAAACAGTCATTACGACGGCATCAAGGCCCACCAAAACACATTTTGTTCGACTAAATCTACAGTTGATTTAGTCGAACGAAATGTGTTTTGGCTAAAATCTTATGATATTCAGTCGACTAAAACTAGAGTAATACTAAAACATTCCAGGTGACTAAAATGAATGAAAATTATTCAAGAGAGTAAAAAAAAACTAAAATCAAATTTTGGGTGAGTGTGAAACCCTGAAACCCTAAAAGGGCCAAAAAACTGAAGGAGGTTGTTGATTTTGTCAACTAAAACTATGAAGAAAGAAACTTTTCACTGATATAATAATAACAAACAAAAAAATATATATTAATAGGGATGTCCCAATCACGTTTTGTTTGTTCCCGATCCGATTCTGATCATTAGATTTTTGAGTGGTGCAACCACTCCTACATCCAGCTTGCAATGTCCGTGTACCTGTGTACCTGTGTACCTGTAACTATGAGCACGAGTATGTGACTTATTTATACCAGTAGGGGGCGCCAGAAACAGAGAGAGGGTAGGTGCTGTGTCTCTAATGAGAGAGAGAGAGAGAGAGAGAGAGAGAGGGGGGGAGAGAGAGGGGGGGGGGATTGCACCACTCAGTTCACACGTGTGTGATTTTTAGTATCTGTCGAACACTTATGCCACATCACAATAGTACAATATCCAAAATCACAGACAATATATCTAATAGTCTAATATCATGTTATGGATATAAAATGGTAAATAAATGGTAAATGGTGCATTTATATAGCGCCTTTATCCAAGGCGCTTTACAGAGATTGTGCATTACATTCACCCATTCACACACACATTCATACACCGATGGCAGCAGAAACCATGCAAGGCACCAACTAGCACATCGGGAGCAATTAGGGGTTCAGTGTCTTGCTCAAGGACACTTCGACAGTAACTCTGGGGGAGCCCGGGTTCGAACTGGCAACCTTACGGTTAGCACATCCAGGCACTCTACCCCTGAGCCACCGCCGATATGATTCCGATCACTTGAAAATGACACGATCGGCCCTGATTTCCGATCACGTGATCGGATCGGGGCAACCCTCATAATGACAATAACCTATGATGACTAAAACTATGATGAAATATTTTTTGCATAAATTGGTTGACCAAATTGGTTTGGCCTCTCCAAAAGGAGGGCCAAACAGTTAGCAAGGTACTGCTCAGTCAGCTATCAACTGTTATAGGAAGCCGCTCAATTTGGAGCTATAGGCGTTGTTTCCTTTACCCATGATTGTTGTCTGCTGGGTTCGACCAGTATGCCAACATATGTGACACTAGGGCATTAAGCAACTAGTCGACTAGTAAATCCACTAGTCGACCTTGTTGGTACTAGTTGACTAGTTGATAAGGAAAAAAAGTAGTTATAGTCACCAATGTAGTACAGTTTTTAAATGTACAAATATATATATATATTTATTTTACATAATAGGTAGTTAAACTAAGCAACTAGTCAACTAGTAAAAATGTACAAATATATACATTTTTACATAATAGGTAGTTAAACTAGGCAACTAGTCAACTAGTAAAAATGTACAAATATATATATATATTTTTTTACACAATAGGTAGTTAAACTAGGCAACTAGTCAACTAGTAAAAAGTACTAGAAGTGAATGCCCTATGTGACAGTGTTCTGCCTTATGGCAGGGGTTCTCAATGTTTTTGCAGTGGGGACCCCCGGAAATGCTTTGGCCATGTATCGCGACCCACGCCCCTACCCCAATACAAAAATAACCTTAACAATAGAGAAAATATATCATAAATAAATACTGAAACCAGATATAATCATTAAGGAAATGTATGCATGTGTATATAAACTCAAAATTTCCATTTCCAGCCATTTAGTTGCAATTCTTTATTATTTTATTTTTTAAATCATTAAGGTGACCCCCCAAAATAATTTGGCGACCCCCCACCCCCGAGGGGTCGCAACCCACTGGTGAACCCCTGCCTTATGCTATGCATTCTGTAACTGGCTGTTTTCCTACTGTCTGACTGCACTGGAAGGCATTCTTGTTCTTCTGTTGTAACCTCGTTCCTACTTTCAAAAGCCTCTGTCTGTGGTACTGTGGGCTTGAGTGTGTATTAATGGCGTGCGTGCGTGTGTGCGTGCATGTGCGTGTGCACAGATGGAGGCAGCTAAGAAGACGTACCACCTGGCCTGTAAGGAGGAGAGGCTGGCGGCCACCAGAGAGGCCAACGGGAAGACGGAGGCCTCGGTCACACCCGACCAGCAGAAGAAACTCCACGAGAAGGTGGACAAGTGCAGACATGACACCGGCAAGGTAACTACACTACTTTTACTTTACTTTAAACCCCTTTAGACTTGAGGACGATTCTACAAAATGTCTTCTAAATCCTGACAGTTTTCTGAAAAACCTCATGTTTCTATGTCAGTGGTTCTCAAACATTTTCATGTCAAGGACCCCAAAAATGACATGTAATTGGCCGCCGACCCCCAGATGAAAATATGTTGTTCCAGGGAGACCCCCCCCCCCCCCCCAGAAAGAAGCAAAGATTTGAGTTCAAAGCAAAAGAATATATATTCAAAGATTTGTTCCACATTTCCATGATTTTTCAAAAGATAGCAGATGAGTGCCGCGCTACGAGCTTCGAGCTATGAGCTTGTAGATCTTAACCCAGAATGGGTTAAGATATAGATCTTTATTGTCATTGCTTGCACTGGCAGACAAAATAAACACACTGTAATAAATGATACCCAAAGTGCAATAGTGCTAGTGCAATGTAATAGTGCGGTGTAATAATAATAAGAGTTCAGCAATGCAAAGTCCAAGTCCAGTACAGTGCACTTATAATAGTGTAAAACGACCCTGCAAAACACCCGGCCGGTGCTAAACGTTACAATACTATAGAGGAGGGTCGGGCATGGGGGGGAGCGTGGGGCAGGTTGTTCATTCAGCAGCCTGACAGCCTGTCGGTAGAGGCTGTTGTTCAGTGTTCTGGTTCTAGACCGGATAGACCTCCTACCAGAGGATAGATCGGTATCTCCTACCAGAGGATAGATCGGTATCTCCTACCAGAGGATAGATCGGTATCTCCGATCTATCCAACCAGAGGGAAGACGTTGGAAAAGATGGTATGCTGGGTGGAACTGGTCCTGTAGGATATGTTATTCGCACGGTGTAGGTATAACTAAAGTACTTTTACTTTACTTAAAAGTGGACGAGCGCACTCATGACACACACGGTAATACATATTCAGGTCAGGATACCACTTTTGTCCAATAGGGAGAGATAACTCATGCGGGAATGAAATTGGAAGTTATTAAGAAATGAGCAGACAAAATTGGAACTGGGACACCATCAAATAGAACATGGGTGGGCAACTTTGACGATAGAGAGGGCCACAATATTTCTACACTCACTCCAGTGGGGCCACATTGCATATTAATGTCGTAGCAAAAATAGCTGATCTACAAGCTCAAAACGCGTCGCACTGCGACGTGTTTTGAGCTTGTAGATCAGCTATTTTTTCTATATTTGAATTGAAATCCTGATTTTTTTTTTGCTATTTTTAAATTGGAATCCTGAAGTAAAAGTTTTATTGAATTTCAAATAGATTTATTAGTTATAGTTATGTTATAACTTTATGAATTAAATACAAATACATTGGACATAACGCTCCGGTTCGGTCTCTATCATTTTATTACTCTATGATAGACACACCAGAGTCACACTGAAAACTGGAGCCTTTTCCCTGAGTGACGGACACAGATAGACTACTTAGAACTGCATTGTGGGACAGAGAACCAAGAACAACCTGATGTTAGAATGATCCGCTGGACCGTCCATCTGAAAAGAGGATCAGAGAGATGTCGCCATGCAGCTGTGGTGCTGCAGGACAAGCTGTACTGCTTTGGAGGAGACAGTGATCCCATTAATGTTCACGTCTTCAACACAGTGTCTTTATGCTGGAGGAAGCTGACCCCATAGACCGCCAGGAAGAGGAGGAGGACGCCACCTAGAGGTTCCATCCAGGCGCTCTGGCCACACAGCTGTGTTGGTTGAAGATCTTAGGTGAATCCCAATTGAGGGTGTGGGCACTGAGAAGTGCGTATTTCGGGGTATATGACGTCACAGCGCCGCGCCGGAGTGCTTCCCATTCCAAAGAGCTCTAAATACTCGTTCAACCAGTGCACTAGGGCCACGCACTATTTTCCCCCGCCCGAGCCCGCTTCCAAAGACCAGTGGGGATGTACCTGGCTGGCTGGCAACCTTGCAGTGTACATCGCCACGGCGCAGCCATACTGCGCACCCGGCATTTATCCCGCTTCGCCAACCAGCCCGAGCAGCAAGAAGAGGAAGTGAAGAGAAGAGTGGTGCAGATGTGATTTCATTTTTTTATTTCTCCCCGGCCTCCAAATATCTTTTTGTGACCTCCCCCAAGGGACTACAGGAAAATATATGACACCCCCCCCCGCCATAAACGATATGTATATATATTCACACCAACATTATGAGAAAATAAAAATAACACCAAAAAATGAAACACAAATTGAGCAACTATGATCTAGTTTTCATATTAATCTCTCGCTGTCAAAAACAGGCGTGAGTTTTTTTTTCTTTCTCCTACCTCCTTCCCAGCTGTTGTATGGATCGGGTTTTATAAAAACTCCCAAAGCACCCGTTTATATATATACTAGCTAATAATCCATGCTATATTGTTTATGAGCAGCAAAATCAGTTTAAATACAAATCAAACAGCAGATGCGACGATGGTCTGTATTCTGTCCAAATGTAAAAACATTTATCATTATGAAGGTTGGTATATCCTTCCTTTCAGCAACTCTTTGCAACGAGTCAGGACTCAAGTTAAATCAGATTCGACGTAGTAATAATAACAACTAGAAAAAGTGCCCTTCTGGGCACAGGTCTCCACCAGGAGGATAGGAGAGTGTGTGATGTTTGGCAAAATGTTTAGGAGTAATTTAAACATGTTTGTTTGGGTGTGTGTGTGTGTGTGACGTTTACATTGCCACAGCAAAAGTGGAACAAAACAATGAAAATTAGAGGTAAAAACACTTTTCGGCCAGTTATAGCGCCACCTTGAGGCTGAGTTGAAATTGTTCATGTGGCATTTCTTCCTCGGCCTAGTGGGAATGTGCGTGCACAATTTCACGGAAATCACGCGATGTGTTCATGATTTGCAGCATTTTGTTTGAAACTGAGCACTCCTGTGAACTTTGGAAGCCAATCTTAACCAATCAGGATGGAGTCTGAGAAATCTGAAAGACCCGTTTCGTTGAATGGCTCTAGAGAGACTGTGTACCAATTTGCGCGATGTTTGGACAAAATCTGTAGGTGTACTGTGCAAAAACTTGTTTTGCACAAAGCGGCCTCCTGGTGGCGCTATAACAGGCCGTTCTGGAAATGTTGGGGCAGAGGTTCATCGTTGGCATCCAGGGAGTGTGTGTGGAAAATTTGGCATCGACCGGGTTAACGGTGCCGGAGATTAGCTGCTCACGGACACACACACGGACGGACACATGGACGGACGGACGGACGGACGGAGTGCAAAACATACTCTCCCCCCATGCCTTCGGCCTGGTGGAGACAATAATAGAAATTTTATAGAATAGCTTTTATTTATATTGCACTTGACATTTGGGGAAATACAACAATTGGAAACGAATTGCATGTAGGCTGTAAATATCCACAATAGATTCATATCATACAGGGCATCGGGCATCATTTCGTTCCGTAGGAGAAACAGGGGAAATTGCTTCGGCCTAGGCCGATAAAGGAGAGGTAAAAACGGGTACAGCTCTCTGCTGACAGCCCCCAAAGCGAGACCTACGGTTCTCTGAATTCTCCGACGCCGTTGTGGGATATTTTGAAATAGGCCCTTTTATGATTAATTGACCACATACATGAAGTTTAAACAATTTACAATTTACAATTTAGGCATTTAGCAGACGCTCTTAATCCAGAGCGACTTACATTAAGCAAGAACAAAAAGCATGGGAATACATCACAAAAAAAAGCATTTATCATAAAACATGCGTAAGCTAAGAAAGTAACAGTGGAATATCTATATTATGAGACTATACATATAAACTATATATATATACTACTATGCTATACATATGTACTATGGCGTGCTATGACTATATACAATGCAATTATAGTGCTATCTACATAACATGCTATAAGTTTGTATCAGATGCTATCTAAGTCTACAGAAATGCTATCTAAGGGGGGTAGGGTAAGTGCTATGGGCCATGATGGAGTCTGAAAAGGTGGGTTTTCAGACTACGGCGGAAGATTGGGAGTGATGCTGCAGTTCTGACTGCAATGGGAAGTGCATTCCACAGTTTTGGAGCCAGAAGGGAGAAGAGTTTTGGATGTGTGGAGCGTTGTCCCAGCGTTTTTAGTGAGGGTACTTCCAGCTTCCCTGCGTTGGCTGATCTGAGTGCGCGGGAGGGTTTGTAGGGTTCAATCATACTTGCAAGATATGGGGGAGCCATACCTTTGGTTGCTTTGAATGCCAGCATCAGAGTTTTGTATTCTGTGCGGGCAGCGACCGGGAGCCAGTGGAGGGATCGGAGCAGGGGGGAGACATGTGAGAATTTTGGCTGGTTGAAGACCAAGCGAGCTGCGGCATTTTGGATCAGCTGGAGAGGCTTAAGTGCACATGCTGGTAGGCCAGTAAGGAGGGAGTTACAATAGTCGAGTTTTGACAAGACTGTTGTCTGGATTAGGAGCTGGGCTGATTCCTGGGTGAGGAACGGGCTAATTCGTCGTATGTTATAGAGTGTGAACCTACAGGATCGAGTGACAGCTGTGATGTGAGCTTTGAACGAGAGCTGACTGTCCAGGACAACACCGAGGTTCCTGGCTGTTGGGACAGACGTTACCAGGGCGTTGTCTACGGAGATAGTTAGCTCCCGCATAGGGCAGGACTTAGCTGGGAAGAAGAGAAGCTCAGTCTTGTCTGGGTTCAGCTTGAGGTGATTGGAGGACATCCACTGTGAGATGTCAGCCAGGCATGCAGTGATGCGCTCTTCCACCTGAGTGGTAGAGGGGGGGAAGGATAGAAACAGTTGTGTGTCATCGGCGTTGCAGTGATAGGTTATATTGTGAGCAGAGATGATAGTGCCAAGGGATTTAGTGTACAGTGAGAAAAGGAGAGGACCAAGTACAGATCCCTGTGGGACCCCAGTTTGGAGGGTTCGGGGGGATGATAACAGGCCTTTCCAGGAAACCTGGTAGGTCCGGTCGGTGAGGTAGGAGGAGAACCACTTTAGTGCCGTTCCACCGATGCCTAGATCCATTAGGGTGTCTAGGAGCAGCTGGTGGTTCACTGTGTCAAATGCTGCCGATAGGTCTAGGAGAATCAGTACTGCAGAGTGGGAAGCAGCTTAGGCAGTATGTAGTGCTTCTGTGACTGCCAGGAGGGCAGTTTCTGTGGAGTGGGCCTTCTTGAATCCGGACTGGTTGGGATCCAGCAGATAGTTCTGTGAGAGATGGAGAGAGAGCTGGTTGGAGACAACACAATGGTTTTAGAAATAAATGAAAGGAGTGATACCGGTCTGTAGTTCTTGACATCTGAGGGGTCACGGGTTGGTTTCTTGAGGAGTGGTGTTACTCTGGTGTAAACAACTAAATACTCCCCAAAAAAGTTAGAAAGTAAATTCCGTGGGCTAAAAAAGTAGTTTCTAGACCTTTTATAAACACTGCGGTCAGTCGGTGTAAACAGCAATGGCCGCCAGTCGAGAACGCTGGGTATTGCCAGTGCAGTGCCCTACCCTATCCTACCTAGTACCGCACCTTGTAGGGTGAACACCGTGAATTGGGATTCACCTATAGTCTACATCCTGGGGAGGGAGGCCTAACTGCAATGTGCTTTATGCATTTGGCGTTGACGCCTACAGATGGTTCAAACCCAGGGTTTCTGGCACTGTTCCAGAGGAGAGGTACTACCACTCAGCCTGTGTGTTGGAGAAGGTCATGTTTATACATGGAGGATCCACCATGCTGACTGGATGGACTACTGACATGTACAAGTTGCAGTTGGACACCAGCACAATGGTCTGGACTTTAATTAACACCAGAGGAACTCAACCTACTGCTACATACTTTCACTCTACAAACTTTCACTCTGCCACCATCATCGGGACAAAGATGTTTGTATTTAGGGACTATGGGGACCAGTACCCCCGGGCCCTCAGAGTGTTTGACACAGAGACAAACCTTTGGCTGAGCACACCATTTCCACAGCCTCATCCAGAAGGACTCTATCATTCAGCATTTACCTACAATGGAGAGCTACATATTTTGTGGCTGGAACAATAATGATGTGTGGAAATTCAGTCCAGGGAGCCCAAGGGAAAGGTCCGGGTCCGATGTATGATATATGCTGCTGCATGCATGGTGGGAGATCGTATCTTCCTCTTTGGAGGACTAATCCTACCTGATGACATGTATGTCTTAGACTTCAATCCTAGTCTCAAGACATTATGTAAGCTAGCAGTTATTCAGTACGGTCTGGAGCAGTCGGAGCTCACACAGACATCAGGTGGGAACTGGCAGCCATGACAACCAACAATAACAACCCGACATGATAAAATCGGACAAATTAATGAAACGGCAAAAAACATTACACTTGTGGGAAGTCATCGGTGCCTTTGACTTGTTTGTCTGGGGCACCCGTCACAACTGCCCCTCCCTACCAGTCTATGCTCCCTCCCTACCTACATACCCTACCCTACCCTACCCTACACACTAGGGCATTAACGACTTGAGATTTTTCCCAGTCGACTTGTCGGACAGTAAAGTTGAAGTCGTATCGATTTATCGTTACTGGCGGGGGGGGGGGGTTTAACAGTGGCGGGTGGAGCTGCCGCGCGCTCAAATACGGAGCATGTCAAACATAGCACTGATATCATCTATATCAGAGGTTCCCAAACACCGGTGCCGGTCCGCGGGACACGTGGCACTGGTACGCAAGAGGGGAATTCTAAGTTTTGCGTCGTTTAAAAATGTCCAATCTTTGTATCTTTAGCAGCAGCAGCTGTAGGCTATTTTGTGACGATCGCGTTAATGAAACCAAACGCTACACGCGGTTCCGGTACAGGATTATTATTTCATGTGAATCATGTCAAAATGAAAAGATGATGTTATCCAGGTAAAGTAGTGGTATTGGCACACAGCGCAGCAGCAGCACCGAGAACACAATAAGAGATATGACATTATTATTCTCCTCCTCCTCCTCCTCCTCCTCCACAACTCGATAACGTTCTCATTTGTTACTCATTTTCTGAGCCATGCAAATAAACAACAACCCGCACTGACCGGAGACGGAGAGGTTCATGTGCGCTGCGCGTAAAGCTTAGCCAGAAACAGACAGTCATTGCGTCAGCATGCATGTAGCCTCGGGAACCCAGACGTTATATTTCCAGCACGGAGGTGAGGGGGATATCGTTTGGGGGTAACGTTTGCGTGCTTCTATCTGTTACTTCTCTGACACAGCGCAGTTCAAACAGACTTCAGCCAGTCTCAATAGTGGGACACCGCGCGCTGAGAGCCACATAGCCTACACAGCTGCATTTGGTTTTTAATTAAGGGCGCGTTCTGAATGCAATGAAAAAAGGGGAGGAAAAAAAAAAAAAAAAAAGCTCAACTTTCGACTCGCGCTGCTGCGAGTCGACTCGTGACTCGTTTATCGATAAATCGATAAATCGTTTTTTTGATGAATGCCCTACTACACACAGGTGTGATTTTCTTTTTTTTTTGAGGGGCACCAACCCCTGCTATGCCATGCAGCTTTGTGTGTCTGTGTGTATCACAGTGATGATTTGATTGGTTGAGCACGGAATGTCACATCACATTCATTCCGCTCTTAATATCGTGTGATCTTTCTTTCTCGGTTATGGAAGGTAAAAAGTCAGTGTGTCACCGTATCAAGATAATAGTCATCAGTCCAGTACCAAGAGATAAAAAGTGTCCATGTTTATCCTGATTTTTTTTTTTTTTGCCATTTTTTTATTGGAATCCTGAAGTTAATTTTTTTTTTAATTTCAAATGCATTTAGTTATAGTTATGTTAACTTTATGAATGAAATACAAATACATTGGACATAACAAAAACTAGACAATAACATTTTAATACTAGTAATTAGCTGAATAATCAATAATATATCAATGTTCGGATATTAACCTGAGAGCCGCATTACATGATGGTGAGGGCCGCATGTGGCCCCCGGGCCGCCAGTTGCCCATGTATGAAATAGAAGCTACTACTCTCTCCTGATTGGGAAACGCTGGTAGCCCACCTGCAATTTTATTTTCTGCTTAATAGAGCTGGAGAGACAGAACAAACACTATATCAATGGTTACTATCAAAATATAGAGCTATTATATTTAGCACTGTTACTGAACAAACACTCTATAGCAATGATTACTGCCACAATATAGAGCTATTTAACACTATTACTGAACACACACTCTATAGTAATGATTACTGCCACAATATAGAGCTATTTAACACTATTACTGAACACACTCTATAGCAATGATTACTGTCACAATATAGAGCTATTTAACACTGTTACTGAACAAACACTCTATAGCAATGATTACTGCCACAATATAGAGCTATTTAACACTGTTACTGAACACACACTCTATAGCAATGATTACTGTCACAATATAGAGCTATTTAACACTGTTACTGAACACACACTCTATAGCAATGATTACTGTCACAATATAGAGCTATTTAACACTGTTACTGAACACACACTATAGCAATGATTACTGTCACAATATAGAGCTATTTAACACTGTTACTGAACACACACTCTATAGCAATGATTACTGTCACAGGATAGAGCTACTTAGCCCTGTTAATGAACAATATAGAGCAATTTAACACTATTACTGAACAAACACTATGATTACGATCACATAGACTAGATATTTAACTTTTTAACACAAGTAAGACGCGCAAACGCGGGAAGCGAACGCAGCTTGTGTGTGTGTGTGGTTGTGTGTGTGTGTGTGTGTGTGTGTGTGTGTGTGTGTGTGTGTGTGTGTGTGTGTGTGCTACAGCTGCGCCCTGTGTGTGTGTGTGTGTGTGTGTGTGGTGTGCTACAGCTGCGCCCTCTGGTGGCGGGCGGGTGGTGTCACAGCGGGACAGACACACAGACAGACACACAGACATGAGCAGCAGGGTCTCATAGTAAGTGGCTCACTGCGTTCGCAAAAACTAAATTTGTTCTTAACCAAAGAACCACTTAAAGCACCACTTAAATCAAAAGTAAAAACATAACCAACTGAAACTGTATTATATAGTGTTGTTTACAAACTAATATCTAATATTAAATCATAAACATAATGTCCTTAGATGTCCTCTTGTCAATAATCAATAAGGTGGGGGGAGGGGGAGGGGGGTAGTGTTTCATACATTAAATATGTATGAAACGTTTTGGGTGGATGTGAAATCTATATCCTTCAAGGTTATTTTAAGGAACATATTGCTCCTGATTACGCATTAGGAGAGCATCTCTGATCCTAATCAAGGACATCTTTCACAAGCGCATTGTTCGCTAATATCTGTTTACATAACCACGGTTATTACATAACTTCCAGTTATGTTAAACGATATGGCGCTTCACAATTCGCTTGTGAAAGATGTCCTTCATTAGCATCAGAGATGCTCACTTTTTAACTGTGAATAAATGTTGTATAAAATGGTTTGATGACACGATTACTTTGCTTCGGACAAGATTACAATATGCTGACATTTTAACACATTGACCTGGCTCTATGCTATGAGGGCTGCTGGGCGAAACTGGACGGCAGGGGCAATTCTGCAAAATAGACCCATATGGCAGGGGGGGCTTAGGGGGCGGCAGGGGCTCAATGGTAGAGTGGCCGGTAGAGCGGCCGGATGGGAACCGCAAGGAACTATCTCTGCTCCTCTATTCATGGGCGCTTGGTAATGAGCATAGGGTATTAGGCCAGAGAGCAGCACAGACTAATGGATTTATACACTGTATGTACTATACATGCACATGCACATGCACATGCTACATGCACATGCACGTACAAACATGCGCGCGCGTGCACACACACACACACACACACTCTCGAACACAAACAATATAGGGCATATACAGTAGAAGTGGTGTCCATTTTCTGGTTCCACCAATCCAGACCCCATTCATTTTTCTTCCCATAGAGATTTCCAAAACAAATATTGATCAATTATTCTAAGCCTAGAATCAAGCCATCACGGATCCTGGTGAACCATGACCATAAAACAGTTGATTTTAACTGTGAATAAAGAAAATTACCTCAAAATGTTACTTAAGTACAGTAAAATAATACTTTACACCACCGATGAGAAGAGTCTCGACGAGACGAGTACATGGAGAGTATGTACTATAACATTATGTAATGTAATATATTGTAATATATTTCAGGCAAAGGAGAAGTATGAGAAGTCTCTGGACGAGCTGAGTAAATGTACTCCTCAGTACATGGAGAGTATGGAGCAGGTGTTTGACCAGTGCCAGCAGCACGAGGTCAAGAGGCTCACCTTCCTGAAGGAGGCGCTGTTGGACATCAAGCGACACCTCAACCTCACCGAAAACCAAAGGTCAGTGGTCCAGACTAACCTCGTGTCACCATGGGCTTTCCACCTCGGAGGAAAGCCTGGTCTGTGTTACAAAATTGCAGTGTGAACCGGTCTGGAGCGGATGATATGCCTATACGTCATGTTGTAGGCTAGTATTGTTTTGTAGTCATCAGGCAGGAACCATCATGTGGAACTTCCTTTCCCTCAAACCGGAAGAATAACAATAAAACTAAAAGCTCTCGTAACCTGTGACTTTTATTGAGAAACATCGGTTTGAGGGAAAAGGAAGTTCCAGATGAATGGTTCCTGCCTCATGATTACAAAACAATGACTACAACATGACGTAGCAATATCATCCGCTCCCTACCGGATCATAAAACCGAAAAGGAATGCTGCCCAGGCTAGGTCCAGACAGACAGACAGACAGACGGACGGACGGACGGACGGACGGACGGACGTGTTTCGTTTGAAGTGTCGGCCATTTTGTTTTTGTGGACATCATCAGTATCTGCAATTATGCAGAGCTCTGATATGTATGTGTATGTCTGATGTCCTTTTTTTCTTTAAAAAGGCTTATTACGGATTATGATGCATTCACCCCTTGCTTTGGTAACCGGGGATGTTTATGGGGGTTCTCCAGGGGGTGATAACTGCAGGGGGAAATGACTGGTACAACTTATTTATTGTATTTATTTTGTTTCGTTCTGTGTGAACACAAGGGGAAAGTGACACAGTACTACGGCAAACATTCTGTAGAGTTGTCTGGGCTCTTGTTGGTCGACATGTGTTGTTCAGTCCTGATGGCGTCGTACTCGTAATGCCCGATTTATGCTAGGCTGCGTGCCGAAAATAGCTGATCTACAAGATCTTCTATTTCGGAGCGTGACACGTACAGTACCAACGTGCTGCCAAACAAAAAAAGTAGTTCTACAGACTGTATCAAATATAAGTGACTGTCGTAAACGATACAAAGCCACCTCTCCCACAATTTCGGCGAGACAGTTTGTGTATTTTTGGACCACAATTCTTATATGAGACGATTTGAAGATGACCCCATGTTATTCTCCATAGAGAAAACCTTCCATGAACCAGGGGATGAGTGAGTGACGTCAGGACTTCAGTACTCGGTAGTTATGACCGGTAGAGACAGAGTTGTAAACATCCCTTCACTCCAATGGAACAATTTTGTTCACAGCAATTTCTGGATGATGGAGATAATCCGTTCCCAGAAGTTAGCGGTAAACTCTAGCAGCGCATTAGAGCTGCAGAACAGACTTTTGTGGCGCACTTTTAAAAGGTAAGATGTTTTAAGCGCCGTAAACAACAGCAATGTGCTTCTTAACCAAGTTAACACGGTAACATTAATGGCTTAACATGCTGTATGTCAACAAGGCAGGCAACGGGCAGCTTCTCTCGTGTGCAGTTATTTGCGCTGGGAGTGCTGCTGACTCACTGGAAAGAATTAAAAATAAACTACAAGCGAAATGGCTGCCAAGTGGGGTCAAACCAAAGATTGTTGATTTAGGAAGATAGTCCATCCCGGTTGGAGCCACTAGATGGTACACAAATTATGGTCTCCGAAATGGGAGCCGGCATCAGTCGGCAACTCTCGCAAACGTCCTGTGGTTACTGGTGCCAGATGATCCCGCGAGAGTGTGCTGCTGGGACAGAAAAAGGTTGATAATAAAGTAGATTTTCTCTTGATTTTGTTCTCTCTGAAATATATCCATTTTAGTATGACAATGTTGGGAGTATTGTGTGGCTTTTGGCAGCCGGGACCAATATTTAGTTCAGTGACCAAACGGCAGGGCAAAAGTGAAAGAAGACCCTACTACAAATCTGGGTTGAGTATAGTTAGACAGGTAGGCTACATGAGTATCAATGAGGTGTAGTGTACCTTGTAGACCAGACCCATTGAAGTAGTTCAGACAGGTACATGTGTATCACTATCAGTAGACCAGGACCATTGCAAGTTGCTGTACTCTGTCGTCTACCCTGGGCCATCCTACCATAATAAAATGAGCAGGGGTTAAATGATTACTATACGGCCAAGCAAGCAGTAGCCTGACCATTTTTGGGGATATCTGATGCCTTGTTTGTTTAAGGCCTTTGAGGTGCTGTGGTACCATTACATTTTATTTAACCAGTAAAACACATTCATAAACACAGTACCCACTACCCAAGAAGCTCAAAGGAAGAACAGGAAAGTCTAATAACGCAAGCAATAGAGCAACGAAGTCTGACGTCAATATCGGTAGAGGGTGCAAATCCACGGGTTCATGTACTTTTTATTTGCATTGTAATCCCCATATGGGGATTTTAGATCGCCTCATATAAGAACTGTGTTTGAAAAATAAACAATGTCATCCCGGCCGTTTCACTCATATGGATATGAAGAATCAACTGACTGAGAGAAAACTCTATTGTTAATGTTACTGCTACTGAATTAGTTACATTTTCGCTAAAAACAGACTGTATCATGAGTGACTGACTGTCACAAACGATACAGAGACACCTCCCTGACAATAACGCTGAGACAGCTTGTTTATTTCTGGACCACAATGCTTATATGAAACGATTTTAAGATGAACCCATGTTATTCTCCATAGAGAAATTACTTCCGTGAACCAGGCAGAACCAGGGGATGAGAGAGTGATGTCAGGACTTCGGCGCTCCATAAAAGCTAATGTAAAAATAAATAAAAAACTAAGCAACGAAATACATTAAAGGCCTATTCATAGTCCAGTTCTCAGTGAAGAGGTGACCATCGAAACGGTGGTTATAGTAAAAACAGAGAGATGTGTTGTCTTGAGCGGTGACCACCGCGGCGTGTTGTAGGTTTCGGCGGTCACCTCTCTCTCACCGAAAACTGGACTATGAACAGGCCTTATTAAGAAACAAGACAACCAACACATGTGCAGGAGCAATGTCTGGGAAGTGTGCTCATGTCACCTCACCATGAGGTGCATGCATAGTCAAAGGGACATTGGATGAGTGCTCCTGCAAGAGTCCTCAATGCATTCTCACTGTACAAAAATCTTGTTCTCTGGTTTACTGGTTTACTCTAGATGCCATGTTTTCACTGGAAAGCCAAATGCGACCCAGGTATATTCCTCTTTTCTTGTGATCATCACATCATCTTTTACTGTGAATCTGTCGGCCATGCTGAGTTTTCTTTGGGATCCAAAGAGAATGGATTTGTTTTTTCTTCCCCAGGTATAATGATAGTTTGTTATCAGCGAGCCAGGTGCACATACATTCTACCGAGTTGGAACACGCATATGTCACAATAGGGTCAGCTCTGTGTGTGTGTGTGTGTGTGTGTGTGTGTGTGTGTGTGTGTGTGTGTGTGTGTGTGTGTGTGTGTGCGTCCGTGTCCATGCATGTGTCCGTGACGTGTGTGTGCATGTCCATGTGCGCATCCATGTCATGTGTGTGCGCGTGTCTATACGCGCGCGCGTGTGTGTGTGTCTGTCTGCGTGTGTGTGTGTGTGTGTCGGTGTCATCACACCCTGATCACAGCTCTAATTAGTTGGACTCAGGCCAGAATGACTCACAGGTGTACCTGCTGACATCACTGCTATTCTGGGACCAGCTGGCTTTGATATAGCCTGGTTAGGCTTGTTACAATTATTATGTAACCGTCTAACCGCAATCATTTGAGTTAATTGCATGTATTTAGTCATAATCGTAAAATGTCCACGTTTAAAAATGTTCCTATACGTAAAAACATACATATTTGTTTTTCATAAAAAATCACACCTGTGTGAAGTGAGGGGAGCTCTTATCATCACACATTTTAAATAAGAATTGTAGTAATTTCTTGGTATATTTCAGTTATTTGTCATATCTGCCCTGTGCTCTTTTCCTTCACGATGCCTAAAAGGCAAACAGAAATCTTCTATTCTCAAATGTTCCAATTTCCAATGCCCAAAACACAATTAAATTGTTAGTTGCAATTATTTGTGTGACAATTAACTTAAATGTGTAATCGTGACAGCCTGGCCTTAAGCCTGGTGTGCCCAAAAACAATTCCCCCGGAACCCAGGGGCGTCATAGTGATATAGTTCCTATGCCCATAAACCTCTGAAGTCTTTGTAAAGTGAGGTAGAAATCTTACTATTGAGTGAACTTGATATTAGCAAGAGATTGTGTGGCCTTGAGACCAGACGGCACTTGTCAGTTCACAGCAGACACGCCGCATCAGAGACAAGGTCACTCACAGCCACGGTCTGAGAGAGAGAAAAAAGGATGAGACTGGCAGGGCACTGCGTCAGGAACCTGGCTGACACTGTGGGAGTCGACCAAGGGCACACAGCTAGGAAGGCAGGGCATAGGTTTTGATGAATTGAGCACGAAGGACCCCAGTTGATGATATGCACACGGCTGCCATCTTGCCAGCTGCAAGTGCAACTATTCCCATAGACAGCCCATTCATCCAAACAGAACAGTCCTATTTAATTGTATTAAATAACGTCAAACTCACCACGCCTCTCTCCCATGGTAAAATCCATGGTAACCTGAGACCTCTGGTGGCTTATTGCTTTAGTAGAGCACTGGCTGAACAACTTGGTACCGGGCCGGGGGGGTGACGCACGATCTGACATATAATGAATGTTATATGGCACGGGCCAACAGTTCCAAGTACATCCTTGCAGGCAGTGACAGTGAGTAACAATATTGTACTGTAGCCTGCCTGCCTACCTGTTAATGTTTTGGGCAGCTGCTGCTGCTGATTTTACCAGCGTGATACTTTTACAATGAATGAATTACTCACCTAATGCTGGCTGCCTCCGCAGTAGAGGATGAGGATCCACTTCCACCATGATTAACGTATATTCCAAAGTGTGTACACATTGTTTAAGTCAAAGATGCGCAGCATCATAGCTTCCGTATGGTAATATAAACTTTGGCTAAAAGCACGTGTTTAATCCACCACCACCATCACTTCTAATCAATGTTTACAGTCTGTCAGTCCCTCCCTCCCGGCATCATGATCTGAAAAACAACTGTCTGTCATGGAAGTATAGGCTACAACCGAAACAGTTTTATTTCTTAAGTGAACTTACAGGATGTGTAGATATATTTGTAGCGCCCTGAGAGATAATGCTTTGAATGATCTGTCGTGAGTGACTGTGTAACGCTGTGTGGTCGTCGATGGATCAACGCCTGCTAGAGCTCTAGACCCTGATGTTAGACAGGAGAGTGCATTAGAGCTCTAGACCCTGATGTTAGACAAGAGAGTGCATTAGAGCTCTAGACCCTGATGTTAGATAGGAGAGTGCATTAGAGCTCTAGACCCTGATGTTAGACAGGAGAGTGCATTAGAGCTCTAGACCCTGATGTTAGATAGGAGAGTGCATTAGAGCTCTAGACCCTGATGTTAGACAGGAGAGTGCATTAGAGCTCTAGACCCTGATGTTAGATAGGAGAGTGCATTAGAGCTCTAGACCCTGATGTTAGACAGGAGAGTGCATTAGAGCTCTGGACCCTGATGTTAGACATGAGAGTGCATTAGAGCTCTAGACCCTGATGTTAGACAGGAGAGTGCATTAGAGCTCTGGACCCTGATGTTAGATAGGAGAGTGCATTAGAGCTCTGGACCCTGATGTTAGACAGGAGAGTGCAGAGTCCTGAGTTTTACAATAGACAATGTACTGCAGTTAATTGATTGCATTGTTAAAATGTGGGGACTAAATCACTCTCTGCTATTATGAGCGCACACTTTCATGACACTGCCTGTGCATATAATTATTCTAATGATCGCATTCTAATTATGTATGCTTCCCTTTTCTCAACTCGACTCTCAGTAGATTTTAACCTGGCCTCTACTATCGGCCTAGAGCAGTGCTTCCCAAACGTGTGTTGGCCCGTGACCCGGATGAGATGGAAAAAGTACTGACATTCTTTACTTATAAGTACAAGTATCAATACTGCCATGTAGAAAGTAGAAGTCCGGAAATTCAACATTATTATTATTTTACTTGAGTAAAAGTACAAAAGTAGACTATTGGCTTCAAAATGTACTTAAAAGTACCATTGTGCAGAATGACTCTGTGACCCACAATTGGGTCCCCGAGCCCGTGTTTGGGAAACAGTGGCCTACAGGGTTTAATTTGCCTTTTTAACCCATTCTGGGCGGGAACCGAACCCCTTTTGGTGTTTTAACCATTATTTTAAGTTTTATCTATTGAAAAAGAGTGCCGTGCTACGAGCTTATAGGTCTGCTATTTTTGAAAATATGGCGCAAATCATTGAATATATCTATATTCTTTCAGAGTGAACGTTTTAACAACATATTTTCAGATGGGGGTCGGCAGCCAAGTACATGTACAGTAATTTTGGGGGTCCTTGACGTGAAAATGTTTGAGAACCACTGACATAAAAACATGGGTTTTTCAGAAAACTGTCAGGATTTAGAAGACATTTGTAGAATCGTCCTCAGGTCTAAATGGGTTAGCTCATTTCAGTCCATTCTCCCATTTCACCAAGAACCTTCTGAAAATGGTTGTCTTTTATTAAATGTTTTGCTTTCTTTTTCTTTTACTTTCATTGTGCGGTGAGGAGACTCCCACCAACCTTGTGAGGAATAAGTCTCTTGTAGTCATTTGTAAACACAGAGCACCGAAGTCTGACGTCATTTACACATCCGACCCCGGTCGTGTTGTTTTTTCCCCCATTCTGAATTCCCATAGGCTTTTTTTTGGCATGTGAAACCTGTCCTATCATCCATCTTTTTGCTTTAGCGACCTATAGTCATGGCCTAAAAATGATTGGCTGCCCCTAAGCCAATGGGAGTCTGAACTCTGAACCCATACTCTGAAAACGGCGCTGAGCAACTTCCATTGAAATGAATAACGGAGGGCGGGGCTGTCGCCCCCGGTCCGCACTCTATCCTTTATAACTCAATGGCCACAACGTGGAGAGAGTGACAACAGCAGCTAATGCTATGTGAGCTACTGTAACTGGAGCAACAGGAAAGCCATACCAAAACAGTGATTGAACTATAACAAAAGAACGTTGGAAAACGAACGAAAACAACAGCCCAGGAGGTTGTGACAGAGAAACACACACGTTAAAAACAATAATCATTTTTTTTAATGGATTCTAAGATGACCCGATGTTATTCTCCATAGAGAAATGACTTCCACGACCCATGGGATGAACGAGTGACGTCAGGACTTCTGTACCTATACTCTTTTGACAATGTGTGACTGTGACTCATGCTGATTTGAACGTTTAACCCATTTAGACCTGAGGCCGATTAATACAAAAGTGGCTTCTAAATCCCAACAAGTTTTCTGAAATTCCTATGGTTCTATTCTATGTCAGTGGTGCTCAACCCTTTTTTCATGTCAAGGACCCCCAGAATTATCTGTATTTGGCCGCGGACCCCCATCTGAAAATATGTAGTTCTTGTTATGTAAGTATACAGTAGCTGACACGCTTGCCTGCTCTCGCAGTGTTTTCTGTACCCACACTGCAGGCAAATCACATTTATTTTTCCTCAAATCTGACGCGTATGTGTGTGTGTGTGTGTGTGTGTGTGTGTGTGTGTGTGTGTGTGTGTGTGTGTGTCCTCAGCTACAGCACAGTGTACAGAGAACTGGAACGTACCATTCTGGCTGCCAACACACAGGAAGACCTGCAGTGGTTCAGCAACAACCACGGACCTCAGATGCATATGAACTGGCCCGCCTTCGAGGTAATAACAATAATAATAATAATAATAATAACCATGGACCTGGGATGCATATGAACTATAAAATCTGGTCAAACATTGGCAAAATTGTAACACTTATATAAAGCGGCAAAAATATTGAAAATAGACGATCTACAACTAAGTAACATCGGCTATTTTCACAAAATGTGTGTGTGGAACCGAGTGAACTTGGAATGCAGAATTTTGTGTTGAACAAATTTGTTTCGAAAATGCGTTCACCACATCTCCGGTAGATAAAGAGAGCTGGGTTGCGCCCCGAAAATGGCTGATCTACAAGCTCTCAGCGGGATTTCAGCCACTGCCTCTCTAACACTCTCTGCACGTGCCTGTTTCAGGAGTACAACCCAGACGCGGCCAGCGCTCCAATCAAGAAGATCAAGAAGCCAGATGGAGCCCCACCCACTCCTAGCACTGACCACGTGGCGCCACCCGGTGACCGCAGCAGGTAAGTGTTGTAAAAGCCAAAAATAAATACTTTGTTACTAAGTGCAAGTCATCAATAATAATAAATCATTATATTGTTAATATTTCAGTGTGAGCAGCTATGAGAAGAACCAGGCGTACATGCTATTGATAATAATAATAATTCATTGTATTGTTAATATTTCAGTGTGAGCAGCTATGAGAAGAACCAGGCGTACTCCACGGAGTGGTCGGATGACGAGCAGCCGGCGGGCTACAGTGGCAACGAGAACGGCGGCAACGGGAACTCCTTCGAGGAGGACGCCACCAGCGCCGGGCAGGGGGCCGCACCGGCGGCCGCGGCGGGGGTCCGTGTCCGAGCGCTCTACGACTACGACGGACAGGAGCAGGACGAGCTGACCTTCAAAGCAGGTCAGTTAGACACACTGACCGCACGACTTTCTACCACTGACTATACCAGTTACACACACCAACCACCGCCCACACGACTTTCTACCACTGACTATACCAGTTACACACACCAACCACCCCCCACACGACTTTCTACCACTGACTATACCAGTTACACACACCAACCACCGCCCACACGACTTTCTACTACTGTCTATACCAGTTACACACACCAACCACCCCCCACACGACTTTCTACCACTGTCTATACCAGTTACACACACCAACCACCCCCCACACGACTTTCTACCACTGACTATACCAGTTACACACACCAACCACCCCCCACACGACTTTCTACCACTGACTATACCAGTTACACACACCAACCACCGCCCACACGACTTTCTACCACTGTCTATACCAGTTACACACACCAACCACCGCCCACACGACTTTCTACCACTGACTATACCAGTTACACACACCAACCACCCCCCACACGACTTTCTACCACTGACTATACCAGTTACACACACCAACCACCCCCCACACGACTTTCTACCACTGACTATACCAGTTACACACACCAACCACCGCCCACACGACTTTCTACCACTGACTATACCAGTTACACACACCAACCACCCCCCACACGACTTTCTACCACTGTCTATACCAGTTACACACACCAACCACCCCCCACACGACTTTCTACCACTGTCTATACCAGTTACACACACCAACCACTCCCCACACGACTTTCTACCACTGACTATACCAGTTACACACACCAACCACCGCCCACACGACTTTCTACCACTGTCTATACCAGTTACACACACCAACCACCCCCCACACGACTTTCTACCACTGACTATACCAGTTACACACACCAACCACCGCCCACACGACTTTCTACCACTGACTATACCAGTTACACACACCAACCACCCCCCACACGACTTTCTACCACTGTCTATACCAGTTACACACACCAACCACCGCCCACACGACTTTCTACCACTGACTATACCAGTTACACACACCAACCACCCCCCACACGACTTTCTACCACTGTCTATACCAGTTACACACACCAACCACCCCCCACACGACTTTCTACCACTGTCTATACCAGTTGCACACACCAACCACCCCCCACACGACTTTCTACCACTGACTATACCAGTTACACACACCAACCACCGCCCACACGACTTTCTACTACTGTCTATACCAGTTACACACACCAACCACCCCCCACACGACTTTCTACTACTGACTATACCAGTTACACACACCAACCACCGCCCACACGACTTTCTACTACTGACTATACCAGTTACACACACCAACCACCGCCCACACGACTTTCTACCACTGACTATACCAGTTACACACACCAACCACCGCCCACACGACTTTCTACCACTGTCTATACCAGTTACACACACCAACCACCCCCCACACGACTTTCTACCACTGACTATACCAGTTACACACACCAACCACCGCCCACACGACTTTCTACCACTGTCTATACCAGTTACACACACCAACCACCGCCCACACGACTTTCTACCACTGACTATACCAGTTACACACACCAACCACCGCCCACACGACTTTCTACCACTGACTATACCAGTTACACACACCAACCACCCCCCACACGACTTTCTACCACTGTCTATACCAGTTACACACACCAACCACCCCCCACACGACTTTCTACCACTGTCTATACCAGTTGCACACACCAACCACCCCCCACACGACTTTCTACCACTGTCTATACCAGTTACACACACCAACCACCGCCCACACGACTTTCTACCACTGACTATACCAGTTACACACACCAACCACCGCCCACACGACTTTCTACTACTGTCTATACCAGTTACACACACCAACCACCCCCCACACGACTTTCTACTACTGACTATACCAGTTACACACACCAACCACCGCCCACACGACTTTCTACTACTGACTATACCAGTTACACACACCAACCACCGCCCACACGACTTTCTACCACTGACTATACCAGTTACACACACCAACCACCGCCCACACGACTTTCTACCACTGTCTATACCAGTTACACACACCAACCACCCCCCACACGACTTTCTACCACTGACTATACCAGTTACACACACCAACCACCGCCCACACGACTTTCTACCACTGTCTATACCAGTTACACACACCAACCACCGCCCACACGACTTTCTACCACTGTCTATACCAGTTACACACACCAACCACCGCCCACACGACTTTCTACCACTGTCTATACCAGTTACACACACCAACCACCCCCCACACGACTTTCTACCACTGTCTATACCAGTTACACACACCAACCACCCCCCACACGACTTTCTACCACTGACTATACCAGTTACACACACCAACTACCGCCCACACGACTTTCTACCACTGTCTATACCAGTTACACACACCAACCACCCCCCACACGACTTTCTACCACTGTCTATACCAGTAATACGAAGGTTGATAAAGCGTCCGCTAGGGCTGAGACACTCTACCGGAATAATGTGAAGAATGGGTAAAATGAATTCACTAATTACTTAATATCAATTAAACTTTACAACATTTATCTTAGCAAAATACAAGCACACCGATGAAGCCGGTCGATTTGACATATGGCTCAAGTGTAGGGATGCACCGAAAGGGAAATTCTTGGCCGAAACCGAATACCGAATATAGGAAACAGTTGGCCGAATACCGAATAGCCGAATACAGCTTTGTTGTAAAGCTACCTGATTATGGCAAAATACATGATTATGGATTTTCATAATCGATTTATCGGGCGATTATTTAAACGATTAATCGGATTATGGCCCCTTTTTTGCAATTACCTTTAAAAAAATGCTTCAAGTTATTGTAGGCATGTTGTAACTAACAATAAAGACAATAAAAATGAATACTCCTTCAAAATTTATATTTTACCCCCTTTTTAATACAATTTGATTTCATTGCCATTCCTTGTACTTGTAATGATACTGTAATCTGTAATGTTGACTGTGTATAGCTGACTGTCTTTCTTCCCATTTCTATCTCTGGGACCCCAATTATTTTTTATTTCTATTGTAAAAATCAATGTAAATTTTGAGAGTGTATTTGGTTCCATTTTTGCACTCTGTTACAGACCGGCCCCACTTGGTTTACTTCCTAACTATCTATAATTTAGCTGGAACTCCCACTATGAGAACCACTGTCCTACACAGTGTGTGGGCACGCACGCACACGCACGCACGCACAAACACACACACACACACAAACACACACACACACACACACACACACAATAGCATGCTAGCTGATAGGGGAAAACATTCTTATTTAGCAGCCATATTAGCATGTTCTCTAGGCTCTAGTATCACATATGCCAAAGTTAAACAGCACTGAACAACTGATCATTGTTAAGCAAAACGTTCACAGACGTTCTGCTTCTGCTTTTGCCCTGCCTGTGCCCACTTCAATGCGCTGCTGAGATTACACACAGGTGGAACAGATTTGAGGAGCTAACGAGCAAGCTACTGCTAGTGTTCGTCGTAGCCTGCATGCAAACTCACAGATTCAGACATTGGGGAGCACTTTTTGTCATACGACAAAAGAATAGACAGTGGCGGTGCTCACAAATACCATGTTTTGGGACCTGTTGATGAGCTCGCAGATTTCGCGGAGCGCATCGCAGCCACAGCACAGAGCAACTTGACGCTGTGTGTGTGTGTGTATGTGTGGGGGGGGAGACTGAAGTTGGGAGAGAGAGAGAGGTAGATGCGGAGCGCTCTGGTTACGTTCAAGACAATCGCGTGTTGTGTTTATACCGACCCGGTGTTTTGACTATTCGGTGATATATTTTCGGCCTATTTGAGCCGAAACCGAATAGGCCGAAAATAAATTTTTAGCCATTTTCGGCCGAATATTTTCGGTGGCCGAATTTTTGGTGCATCCCTACTCAAGTGTGTGCCGTCCAAACTGTGGGAGGAGTAGCGTTTCCAAAAAAAGGTTACTCTAGAAAGAATAATAAAGTGTTACAACTTACTATAGTCTAATTGCCCTGTTAGGGCAACCACACTAATAAACTGTCTACTGCTTCTGACGGAACACTCCGTCATATAAGCTTTATTATTGATATCAAACGGGATTTTTTTTGTTTTCTTATTTTTTTTGCTTGGCCTTTCCTTCTTCAGCGATCCTAGACCGGTTTCGCACATGCGCACTGCCGTTCACTTCTTGTATACAGGTGGACTGAAACAGCTCATGAGTCTAAAAAGATTCTGAATATTCTTATCTCGCCCGGTATCATTATTCATTGAGGATGCGCTAGGACGTCTGAGGATGTCTTATGTACATGTCGATTGGGACCCCTATGACGTGTGTCAACGTCCTATGTACGGAATCGGTTAAAGTCTAACTATGATTGGGTGATGTAATGGTGATGTAAAACAAACGGTGACAAAAACAATCATTAAATTCTCTTCATTGTTAATGGCATTTAATGTTTGTGTTGGGAACAAGATGACGTAAATGTTCCCTTCATTGTCAATGGCGTTTTTAAAACAAACATTGAACCTGTAGGTGAATACAGTAGGAGGGGCTAGCGCCCCTCAAAAAAAAAAAGAAAAAACAACCCATACATCCAAACTGAAAATGGTAAACGACGTTAAACTCACTTCGCCACTCGATTTGCCACTCACCTTATGCATGCGCAAACCCTCTATATGTTAACTATTAACTATTGTGTGCATGTTATAAGTAAAATGTTTAAAAAAAGCTGATCACAACGTGTCGTATTGTGACTGTAGTGACAGTGGTTAAACCGGTTGAAATAGACTTTATGAATTTTAATGTGTGTGTGTGTGTGTGTGTGTGTGTGTGTGTGTGTGTGTGTGCGTGCGTGCGTGCGTGCGTGCGTGCGTGCGTGCGTGCGTGCGTGCGTGCGTGCGTGCGTGCGTGCGTGCGTGCGTGCGTGCGTCATCAAAGGTAGCAGCTTTTACTGAAGGGTAGACACACAGGGGCAGTAGAGAGCAGAGGTTCGATCGATAACAGACCTCATTGAAAAGCAATTACAGCTTTTTCCTGTTGGAAGGAAGGACTCTGACCATCACTGTGACCATGACTGACCTTTTCCTGTTGGAAGGAAGCAATCTGACCATCACTGACATTTACACATTTACACACACCGACCTTTACGTCTACAACATCATGCATTCGTTTTCCTGACAGAATAGAAGCCATGGCTGATAAATGGATAATGACAGCCTTCTGTTGTTCTTGCTCTCAGCTAAATGGCACCACAGCTTTTGTGCGGTCAGAAAGCAGAAAAAAGTGGATCTCACAAGCCTTGTGAGCTTGTACTGAGCGGAGCGGTCATTATCAAGACATACTGTAACTCACCACTGAATTCAGCGATTAACCAATCAGAATCAAGCATTCAACCAAGCCATGTAATAATCTTAAAACGTGAATAACTCTTGATCTAAATCAATGCTTCCAATTCTAACCAAAGATCGGGGGTCTTTTGGCTACATCTAGATACTTCTAGCTACTTCCAAAATGGCACAGAGCAACCTTGAAATTGGCCCGAAAGTGGCAAATCGCTGGGTGCCCTGATGTAATATGGTTCCAAATACCCCCGGGCGTTTGGGGTATTAATTAGAAAGGAGGTTACACACAGAATGTTACACCATTATACCACCTCAGGTGATGAACTGATAAAGACGTATTCATGTTGTTGTTTTTTCTCCTCAGGTGAGGAACTGACGAAGACGGAGGACGAAGACGACCAGGGATGGTGTCGAGGTCGCCTGGATACGGGCCGAGAGGGACTGTACCCGGCCAATTACGTCGAGCCCATTTAGTCACGGGGTCGGAAACGCCAGGACACGTGCCATTGGACGGCAGCCTGGACTGTCCCCTCCAATCACAGCCTGCCTACCTACCCACCTACCTACCTACCTATCTACCGCACATAGCCAGAGACTTAAAAAAGAAGAAGAAGACACACCCATCCCTCCTCGCCAGCCTCCCCGTTGCCGCCAAGCAGTTAAAAACTTAGTAAACAACGTAAAAGGAAGAAAAACTAAAAAAGACAATAATAATATATCCCTATAATATATTTTATCCAGCATTCGGGGGTGGGTGGACTTTAAAGATGAATAAAATGCAGTTATTCCGGTATATATATAAACAAATACACACACACACACACACACTTGACGCATAACATTAAGCCGATGCAGGGAAACCATGATGCTAATGGTGTTAGCAGTGTTCGCTACATAATTCCGCTGATGGTTAAGCTGTGGTGTGCCTCTTAAATAGCAGGCGGCGGGAGATAAACATTAACGAACAAATTAAAACAGCTGGTGTGCAAGCTCACGACGCGCCCGCGACCGCGGATGGGCGGTTTAATCGACATAATCTATAAACAGCAATATCGGCCTTTAGAAAGGCAATATCGGCATCACGAACCGAAAAATAATGCATCACTTTTATTTCATAACAGGCATCTACTATCTCACGATGATGACGAAGGACGCATCGATGTTTTCTGCACAATCTTCAAAAAGGGTCAGAATAAATCAGGTTACTTATAACCCGCCGTGTATTCACGCATCTGTACCCAGTGTCACACTCACTGTACAAACAGGTGAGAGGTAAACCCTTACTGGTGGGAACTGGAATTGCGGTATTGTTCGATTTGACCGCACGATTAACTGGATTAGTCGGATATTTTGGGCCGGATGTCTCAATATCGCACGTCCCTAATACGCTAAGTGTCGTGAGCTTGCAGCGCGGCCGTATTCGCTCGCGCGAGACTACTATTACACCGAGCTTCGCAGCCTGCATTGCATTGCATTGCATACACACACACAAGCATAATGCAAGGTCTGTGTAGCATTTCTAATTCTGTGTGTGTGTGTGTGTGTTCAAGTTGTCATTCTTATTCATGGGGAATGCCGTTTCAGTGTTTAAAAGTACCACAAACTGTATCCTCTATGTTTTATTATTTTTGTGTTATTTAATTTTCTTGGTGATTTTGCCCCACCAGTCCCCCCAGTGTGTGTGTGCAGTCAGTCAGTCAGTGCAACGTGTTTTAAACGTGTTTTCTGAAGCTAGCTTGCATAGCAGCGTGTTACGAACTGTGTTTTCTGAAGCTAGCTTGCATAGCAGCATGCGGCGCTATGCAACGACAACCTCCCTGGGATCTCAGACGGCTGCTTCTATCTTCACCATCGCGTCAGGCGATTTAAAAAATAAAAAAGAAGAAGAAAAAGCCGCGATGCAACAGGACAACAATGCACAGAATCGACTCGGTTGGACTTTTCAGACTTTTAAAAAACGGGCTTCTGTGTCGAGTTGGACTGAGATTTGTTTGTTTATTTTATTTTATTTTATTTCATTTTTTGACGTTTTCCATCTGCTGAAATAGAAGCTTGTTGTCCTCTCATCTTCATAGGTTAATTAATTAAGGTCTTGGTTTCAGCTTTGCTTTTGCCGTCTGTCCCCCACACTGAACGAGGAAACACTTTAAAAGGGATATTTTACTTTCAAAATTACTTTGGGGTCATTTTATCGTCTACTCAGGCTCATGGGAACACGTACCCCGGACAGTTTTTAAGTTGCTCGATTAATTAATTCGATATTTGATATTCATTTGATCAGACACGCCACCTTCCTCTACAAACCCCATTGTAACTTCAAACTCCATTTGATACCATGTTAGATTAGACAGCCTGCTTCAGCAGTGCAGTAGACAGTCACCGTCTCACAGCGTATAGTTTAAAATCACCACGGTTTATTTAACTAAACAAGGCGTTCGTTCAGATTCATGGACCGGAGTGTTTGTTTAGCTTACTTCGTGTTCTTTCTTTCTCCCCGTCTCAGGAATGATGTGTGAATACAACCAGTAGCAGATGAAGCTCTTATGCAACAGGCGGTTTGGGGAAAAATAATCTCTGTTTATGAATTTTATTGGTTTTCATGTTCCGTTTATGAATGATTATTTTAATGTTCCGTTCAGAGCTAATGATTTTGTTTCAGAAAGGTTTGGCTCTCGTACCATTTATCGTCGGGTGGACGCCAGGATTCACCATTCAAATTAAAGACGGGGTGCCGTGATCCCCCTCCCCCTACAACATGATCATCAGCTACTATGATTATACTAGGAGGTGTACAGAAAGTGTTAAAATGGTGTTTTTATGTGGCCACACCCACCAAGTATGCCTGGTTTTTACCTTAGCACCACCCAGCTGAACTTAAGCCTCGCCCACAGCTGTTGTTGTATAATAATGTGGGAGGGGTTAGGGGAGGGGATGATGTTATTGATGTCACTCAAGTGGTGTTATTTCGATTGGGCCTTTTGACTGAAAGGCTTTCAGCTTTCAGGAAGAAACCATAAATACACAGGGAAGACATATTTCAATATTATAACCACACCTGGGCGTCTATTAGAGTAATGTTCACTCCTTAGACACATACAAAACACCTGGAGGCCTATTAGAGTAATGTTAACTCCATAGACACATACAAAACACCTGGGGGTCTATTAGAGTAATGTTAACTCCATAGACACATACAAAACACCTGGGGGTCTATCAGAGTAATGTTAACTCCATAGACACATACAAAACAGAAAAAGTACCAACGTCACGGCATTCCATCTTTAAAGAAATATCAAATGTAGCCGATCTAAAAGCTCTAAACAGCCTGTGGATCTGCTACATTTGACACTTCTGTGTGACGCTGTGGTGCGATCAAGTAGGAGCGTTAATTTATGATTAAACGAAAAGATACATATGGATATAATCGCCATCGATATGCAGGAGGAAAGAACTTCATACCAGCTCTCTCTTACACACACACACACACTCACGACAAAAATGCAGTTGCACACCTGCTCAGTGCGTGCACGTGTGCTTACAAAAGCGTGCAACAACAATTTGTCTGTGTCACAAACGACAAGCACACGCTTTTTTCGAAACCAGCTCACGCGCATAAACATTCACACACGCGGAGGGAAATCACACCAGCTCTCGACTTGTCTCAGTGTAAAGTTGTCCAGCCTAGCAAAAATACACACACACACAAAATGCATATGCATGCAAACATGCACAGTGAAATCCTCAGGGTTCATATATCGATTTGAACTCTTGAGAGTTATGTACACATGGAACCAAATTATGGACTCATTTTGCACCCTCTCAAGAGTTGAATCAACACTGAGAATTGTACTTGTGCACAAATGTAAACACATGGACATTACAAGTTTGATCTTTTGTTTTGTTTTTGGGGGGGTAAGGGGTTTAAAAAAAACAAAAAACATCTTTATCATCATCCAGTATGTATGAGTTGTGTAAATGTATAAAAGAAAGAGAAAAAACAAGAAAAAAAATGCAAGTTGATCAAAATAACTAAGACAAAATGTTAGTGTTATTATGTAAATGTGTTTCATATGACATAAAATAAGTACATATCGTACGAAATTTCAATGCAATGGAATTGTCAGTGTACCATAAAAAAGACAGTATAAATACAGTATAAAAGCCGGATCTATACTTCGCCGCTCGACGGTGTCACGCGGCGGAACGCCGGCCGACCTGCAGGCTCGATTCGCGAGACGCGTGTTGTCGACGCGCAGGTCGCCTAGCCATGTCCGCCCGCGCAGACGCCTGTCATGTGACGGAGCGCGCATTCCGGTGGCGCGAGCGTGCGACGCTATATCGCGTCGTGCGGGTCAACATTTGTATATTTGACGATGTAATTTAAAGATTATATTCTATTGTTAACTGTACAATCGTGTTAAGTTGATGAAAATGAAACCTAACTATGTTAAAGGCAGTAAAAGAGAGCTGTTATCATGTACATGCTTTTTTTTATGTTTACGAGTATAAATTCCTTATACACACGATCGGGGCGCCGGCGACTCATCATATTATTTGTACATTGTGGAAAAACTATAAAAAATGCCCCGTGATGTTTAGCCTCTACGTAGACGATGTATGTCTGTTCATAGTTTAGTGACGTAAAACTTATGATCTCCTAACTGGTGTAGTGCCTGTTTATCATCTTAATGTAAGGATAAAAAACACAGTTAATTTAAATATGCATAAAGATGATTAATTATCAACCATAATAATAATAATAATAATAACGATAGTTATATAAGGGAAAAAAATACCTTGAGTCTAAATTTGTTGTGATTGGTGTGGATATTACGATTATTGGTTTGAAAGGAGAAAAAACAGTTTGTTGAAGAAAACAAAGGGAGAAAAAAACTTTAAAGTGTCTTGTGTGTTTTTTTTTAATAGAATGTAATGTACAGTAATACAGCCGGTAGGCTATACGCATGCATAGGCCTACACCATCACATCTGCTCTGTTTGTGACAATAATATGGTTTTCTTTAAAAGCTCTATATCCACGATTCCACGGTTCTCAAAGTTGGGTCCGCAAAATTCAGATTATTGTTTAGTTTTTTTGCTAGTGAATTATGGTGTGTGGGATATGAAATGTGAGCTTGCCATAATCACAGTAATCCTTAATCATATATTCCATTATATTCAAGGGCTTTTGGATAGAAATGAGACAGACTCCAGTCTAGTTGGAGCACGTACTACAGAGCCATCAGCTGGTCACGTGCTCCACATTGACGCTCGTTAATGCATCAAGGAAGGCAATTAAGTTTCTGTGCTGTCAAATAGCCATCACGTTGTGTCAAGTGTACACATTATGAGAGTAATAGCTTTTTTTGGGGGGCTCAATTGAGTTTGATTGAAACAATTTAAAGGTATATTCAGTGATTTCACTTAAAGGTATATTCAGTGATTTCACTTAATTCAAATATCACTTATTTTTTTGTTTTGTTGTGATAATCCTCCCTACTATAGAGTGTGCTGACCATATAAGGAGTTCCTCCCTGTCCCCAGTTAACCCCTGGGGGTCAAAAAACCTTAGGTTTCGTTTTTGACTCTCTATCCTGATTGGACGAAAGGCTGGGTCCCACAGCCAAAAACGAAACCTAAGGTTTTTTGAGTGAAATCACTGAATATACCTTTAATTCAAATATCACTTATTTTTTTGTTTTGTTGTGATAATCCTCCCTACTATAGAGTGTGCTGACCATATAAGGAGGTCCTCCCTGTCCCCAGTTAAGCCCTGGGGGTCAAAAAACCTTAGGTTTCGTTTTTGACTCTCTATCCTGATTGGACGAAAGGCTGGGTCCCACAGCCAAAAACGAAACCTAAGGTTTTTTGAGTGAAATCACTGAATATACCTTTAAATGTATTTTTTAACTAGTTCAAATGGCATCTAAATGTAGGGTTGTAAGCAGGGGTCATTGCGATGCTGGCGGTTTTGTTTTTGTCAAAATTATTTTTTTGCCACGGGCATACAAAATGAATGCAATGACTCAAAATGACCAGAAACATAAAAAGGTAGCACTTGTCAACGAGGTTGCTGAGTTTGCATTGCTCGGGACCATTTAGGCCTGGCCAGTAGTAGCAGGTGAAGGGTTAACACTTAACAGGCCTCTCCATGAGAAAGGGAGAAAGAGAGAGAGAGAGAGAGACACGTGCTGTAAAGACAGTGGCAGAGTTGTGACTTTATGTTTCATAAATGTAATTAATATAGCAAAAGTCTGGTAAATGCCAAAGTTTGAGAGACAACTCTAGAGAAGCGCACCTGTGGGACACAAGAGGGAATTATGTAAACTGTTTCCAATACTTTTACTTCAACTCCACTACATCTCAGAGCCAACATTTGTACTTTTGCTTCACTACAATAATTTGAAAACTTTAGTTACTCGTTACTGCATTAACCTGCATTCAACCCTGCGTCGACTCGCAACGCATTGTGATCTTGTAGATCTGCTATTTTCAATAGATTTTGTACATTTTGAACTTGTGAAATGGGACATTCTGCACAATAATGAGCACTTTTAGTACTTTAAGTACATTTTGATGCCGATACTTTTGTACTTTTATTCAAGTACATTTTCAATTCCGTACTTTTACTTGTAACGAAGTATTTCTAAATTGCAGTATTGGTACTTTTTACTTAATTAAAACAATTGAGTACTTTTTCTACCACTGCTAATCATTGATAGCTCTGAGATTTATAGTGGATTAGAAGTAAAAGTATTTAACATTGGAAATACTCCAGTAAAGTGAAAGTACTTCAAGATTGTACTAACTATTCTGGCTGCGCTTGCAATACATGGAATATCCACAATTTGCAAATGTCAATTAACAGCATGGAAAAAGAACAGTCAAAATGTCAAAAGATCTTAAACCATTACATATGCTACCTGACAAAACAAATTACAGTGTTTTAGACTGCATGTCAATTTAAATCATATTTAAAGAGCACAGGAGTCATATTGATATATTTATGTTACATACAAGTAGGCTATAAAGCAACCTTCATAGCTCTATATCAATTAAGGTTCAGGAAGCATGAGTTCAAGTCCGTTGCTCCCCTTGTCCCCCATATATGGGGACTAGGTTGGTGGAGGGTGTGTAGAGCCCATGATCACATTAGATGATTGACACAGGGGTGAAAAATGGGTTACAAAATCGTGGGATAAAAAAAATATATATAAAAAAAGGTTCACATCTAAAAAATGATGAAGTCCTATGGGTCCTATATTTTGAGAAAGAAGATGTTTGTACAACTGTGTTTTTTCAATAGTTGTAGTAGGGAAAACAGCTTTAAAATATTTTAATCCATCACACTCATATGTTATGCATAATATGGGACTATTAGTGTGTTGTGATCAAAGAGCTATATCAAATCACACAGACACTAAGGTGACCAAACCTGTTGCGAAAATTGAACAAACATCAATACACAGTACATTGTCATATTGTGTTGAAATTGACAACCGTATTAGCTGCAATATTATACGAACAGTTGCAATATGCAACATATAAAGCATGAACTACTCCTTTAACTGAGCTAGAATGGGAAACCTACAGTCAGCCAATAGATAACTCTTCTTGGTATCACGTGACCAAATACGGAAGTTTGATGTTCTTCAGTGGTTGCAGCAAAGCAAAGTGTCCACAATCTTCTTATGATTTGCCGTTTTTTCAAATGAAATTTTAAGTTCTCAACTCACCGATTTGAAACATATTGGTTTTGTTAAAACAACGAAACGGTCAAAATGACCCAAGCTGAGAGAGAACAAGAAAACGGGAAGGAGAAGGACAAGGAGCGAGAGAAAGAGAAAGACAAGGAGCAGCAGCGTGGGGTCAAACGACCCATCGCCCCCCCGGCGATCCCAGAACCTCTTCAAGAAGTAAGTATATACACTTTCTTTGACTTCTATATAAAAAAAATTTGAAATCATTATGATGTAAGAGTGTTTGTTTGATTGATTGATTGATTGAAGTATTTATTAACAGTTTGAATCATAGTACATTTCAAGCACAAGCTGCACAACAATACAAAAACTGTTAACTGTGAGTGGACGACCCAATAAAGTATCACACTTGTTTACACCTTGTTCAATTCATCAAAACATTTAGAGACGTACAAATATACACTTCTATTTAGCCAAAGAACAGAACAGGAATTCATCATAAAGGAGGAAAAAAGGGAAAAGAAACATATACAGTGGGGGGAAAGGGGGGGGGGGTCATATTTTACGGGGGGCTGTCTGTAGGTGCCATTTAATGTAGTCCCTTATTTGTGCCGAATCTGGGTTGTATTTAGACAGGTACATGGGTATCTTGGTGGTGTATCGAATCTTGTGGACCAGACCCATTGTAAGATGCTGTACTCTGTTGTCAACCATCCAGCCTGTCAAAGTAATCAGGGGTGAGGTGGGTTCAGGGAGTGAGGCCAAGTAGTAGCCTGACCAGTTTGTTTTGGGAAGTCTGAAGCCTTGTTTTAAGGGCCTTTGAGGTGCTGTGGTACCAAGAGGTGCATGCATAGTCGAAGAAACCTTGTACGAGGGCTCCTGTTAGGGTAGTCAAGGTGTTTTTGTTGACCAGTGAGGATATCCTGTACAGGAATCTTGTTCTTTGGTTGACTTTTTTTTTTACACATACGGTGTATCTGTCTACAAATAATATATATAAGCATATATTATGTAGTCATAACATAACTCTATGGTTGTAACTGGCAAACTCAAGGTATCATAAGTTTAAGCTAGCTAGCTCTGGTCCATATATAGCGGCTTGAGCATCATTTTACCTGTCATCTTCAACACACACATATATACATACATACATACATACACACACATATATATATATATATATTAGTCGATTTAATATGAAATCACTGAGGGATTATTACATTCACCTGGATAATAAAATGAGAGTAAAAACGGTATTTTGAACCGTAATCACAAAAAGCCTTTATATGAGGGAATGCCTTTTTTATAGTAGGCTGGTGCTGTGGTGGAATTTCCATCGTCTGCCTAATGCATGGCTCGATGTTCAGTATTGTACTCTGCAACTTATATTGTTTTGTCTATTTATTTTCTTCAGCAAATACAAAGCAACTTTGTAGTTGTCATCCACCCTGGTTCGCGGTCACTCAGGATCGGCAGAGCAACTGATACACTTCCAGTGACAATCCCTCACGTGATAGGCCTCAGACACAAGCAGAATGGACAGCCCAAACATGAAGACGCATGGCTAATAAGAGAGGGTCTGAATGTAAGTTACTAATGATCGTATTCAGACATTACATAATTTAGTCATTATTAGTCTTCCTGTCTTTAACTTTAATATGGCTCCTTGTTCCACTGCACTTAATAACTAGTCTGCAGTGCCCTGCAGACTAGTGTTGTCTCTCTCTACTTCCTTTACACTCATATTTCCACAATTTCAGCAAAATATTTTGTAAATGGGGGATAGGGATATAAAATGGGAGGTTGCATATGCCTGGAGTCCTGTCATATATTTTGTATCATTAAAAAGAAGGAAATAGTTTTAAGTTTCATATGTGTGGACGAAAAAAGAAAAAAAACGTTATTCTATTCCCCTGTACTGCTCTCCCGCCAACAGAAACCAGAGAGTGGTGAACAGAGACAGAATGGTCTTAAAATGGTTGATCAGGCCATCTGGTCCAAGAAGATGTCTAATGGGGTGCGGAGGACGCCAGTTTCAGCTGAACAGGTGTGTGTGTTGTATGGTGTCGTCTTTGTGTTGGGTGTGTGTGTTGTATGGTGTCGTCTTTGTGTTGGGTGTGTGTGTTGTATGGTGACGTCTTTGTGTTGGGTGTGTGTGTTGTATGGTGTCGTCTTTGTGTTGGGTGTGTGTGTTGTATGGTGTCGTCTTTGTGTTGGGTGTGTGTGTTGTATGGTGTCGTCTTTGTGTTGGGTGTGTGTGTTGTATGGTGACGTCTTTGTGTTGGGTGTGTGTGTTGTATGGTGTCGTCTTTGTGTTGGGTGTGTGTGTTGTATGGTGTCGTCTTTGTGTTGGGTGTGTGTGTTGTATGGTGTCGTCTTTGTGTTGGGTGTGTGTGTTGTATGGTGTCGTCTTTGTGTTGGGTGTGTGTGTTGTATGGTGTCGTCTTTGTGTTGGGTGTGTGTGTTGTATGGTGTCGTCTTTGTGTTGGGTGTGTGTGTTGTATGGTGACGTCTTTGTGTTGGGTGTGTGTGTTGTATGGTGTCGTCTTTGTGTTGGGTGTGTGTGTTGTATGGTGTCGTCTTTGTGTTGGGTGTGTGTGTTGTATGGTGTCGTCTTTGTGTTGGGTGTGTGTGTTGTATGGTGTCGTCTTTGTGTTGGGTGTGTGTGTGTTGTATGGTGTCGTCTTTGTGTTGGGTGTGTGTGTTGTATGGTGTCGTCTTTGTGTTGGGTGTGTGTGCGGACATACAGATCCTGTATGTTTTAGTGAGGGTTGCTAATGGCAACAATAAGGCACTTTGTTCCTCTCATCAGCACCACATATTGTTGCTTCCTCTTTGAATAGCATTGACTTGATGTACTGAAATGGAAATAGTTCTCATTGACAGGATAAACTTTTTCTTTTTTAAATATATGTTTACTATATAATTTCATTCTTTAAACGTCCAAACTCCAAAGGAGGCTTGTTTCTAATTGTTTGCTTGTGTGTGTGTGTGTGCGTGCAACGTACATTCATTGGTGCACCCTCAGGCCAGGTCATACAACCGTCAGATCCGTCCAGGCGTTCTGGACAGCAGCTCCAGGGTGAAGTGGACCAGCACAGCCCACCACCCTCAGTACCTGGTGGGGGAGGAGGTCAGTCAGTCTGTCTAACCACAGTACCTGGTGGTGGAGGAGGTCAGTGAGTCTGTCTAACCACAGTACCTGGTGGTGGAGGAGGTCAGTCAGTCTGTCTAACCACAGTACCTGGTGGTGGAGGAGGTCAGTGAGTCTGTCTAACCACAGTACCTGGTGGTGGAGGAGGTCAGTGAGTCTGTCTAACCTCAGTACCTGGTGGTGGAGGAGGTCAGTGAGTCTGTCTAACCACAGTACCTGGTGGTGGAGGAGGTCAGTGAGTCTGTCTAACCACAGTACCTGGTGGTGGAGGAGGTCAGTGAGTCTGTCTAACCACAGTACCTGGTGGTGGAGGAGGTCAGTGAGTCTGTCTAACCACAGTACCTGGTGGGGGAGGAGGTCAGTGAGTCTGTCTAACCACAGTACCTGGTGGGGGAGGAGGTCAGTGAGTCTGTCTAACCACAGTACCTGGTGGGGGAGGAGGTCAGTGAGTCTGTCTAACCACAGTACCTGGTGGGGGAGGAGGTCAGTGAGGCTGTCTAACTCAGTCTGTATCAGTACCTGGTGGGGGAGGAGGTCAGTGAGGCTGTCTAACTCAGTGGTTCCCAAACCTTTTCATGTCAAGGACCCCCAAAGGACACTAATTATCCCACGGACCCCCATTTGAAGAGATATTGCCAGGGACCCCCATAAGAGAAGATTTTGATGGCTCTATCAGTGATTATCAAACCGTTTAAGGACCCCCAGTTTGACATGCATCAGGCTATGGACCCCCCATTTAATGGCATTTCTATCTCTGAGACCCCAATTTATATTGTAAAATAAAATCAATGTTAATTTTACTCTGAGAGTGTACAAATGGAACTATATCCCTCTTAACCCATTCTGACCGGGCACCCATTTTGGTGTCAGCATCATGTTATGCTTTAGCTATTGAAAAATAGCAGATCTACAAGCTCATATCGCGCCACCGAGTGGCGCGATACGAGCTTGTAGGTCTGCTATTTTTTGAAAAATCGAAGAACGACTGACATTTTTAGAATCTGATCTCAGGTCAGAATGGGTTCATCAGACCAGTGTGTGTCCGGCGGAAACCTCGTATTAATCTGATCTCAGGTCAGAATGGGTTAATTGCTCTGTCTCCATCTCTAATGATCTTTCATTCTCTCTCCCAACCATCTATCTCTCCGTCTGTCAACCTCCATCGTTATTCTGTCCTCCCTTGCTCCTGTCAACCTCCATCGTTATTCTGTCCTCCCTCTCTCCTGCAGGCGCTGTATGTGAACCCATCAGATTGTTATGACATGCACTGGCCCATGGTGAGGGGACAGCTCAATGTGCACACTGGTCCAGGGGGCTCTCTGACAGCTGTCCTGACCGACCTGGAGACCATCTGGACCCACGTCATCCAGAAAAACCTGGAGATCCCCCTCAAAGACCTAAAGGTAAAAAAAAACATTTACATTCAGGCATTGTCATGACCTGCAAGCTTGAATCCAATCCAAAGGAGCTTTATTGGCATGAGAAAACACGTTTGCATTGTCAAAATACAATAAAAACAGTTGAAAATGGAGGAAGTATATACATTTGGAGGAGGTACAGCATTTTGTAGACAGAGCTATGTCACATTGCATCGTTAATAGTTATATACATGTTATACAGGGTATAAAGCTTTTTTTAAACATAGCAGCATTTTGTTGCAGTCATTTTGGGACAAGATCATATAAATTGTATACACCAATCAGATTTAAGATGTGTATGAAGGTCGCAGCTCTGTTTAAATCCCATGAAAGGGCCCATCTAAAAAATATGAAGTACTGTGTGTCACACACACACACACACACACACAGTGTATAGAGTGTCGCAGTCCCGCCCCCTTTCATGACGACGAAAGGCCCAGGAAATAATTCCCCATGCATTTTTCCCATAGACATTTCAAAAAGTATTTATTTAAAGATCTGTAAGCCTCGAACAAAGCCAACTCGGATCGTGACAAATCATGACGACAAATAATATTTTGGGCGGAACAAATAATTTCAAAGAAGAACAACAACAAAAAGTGTTGTACCCTACACTTTTTTTCTTCTTTCTATTTAAGGATGGATTATTTGTTCGGCCCAACATTTTTGGTTTGTTGTCATGATTTGTCATGAACCGAGTTGGCATTGACCGTGACTTTAGAGGCCTTTAAATAAATACTTTTTGAAATGTCTATGGGGAAAATTAATGGGGAATTATTTCCTGGGCCTGTCGTCGTCGTGAAAGGGGGCGGGGCTGCGACGCTCTATAGTCTGTACTCTGTATCATATTTGGCTGTTAACCGTTTCTGTATTAGTATTACAGGTGCATCCTATTAGTGCCTGACATCTACAACAGACAGCACATCAAGGAGTTGGTCAACATGCTGCTTCTTAACATGGGCTTCTCTGGTAATGCACACACACAAACACTCATACCCACGCAAACTATTACTACTACACGATCAGAGTGTAACCCTGTGTCCCTCCCATGCTGTGCATGCAGCCATCATTGTGCACCAGGAGTCAGTGTGCGCTACGTTTGGCAGTGGGCTGAGCAGTGCCTGTGTGGTGGATGTCGGGGACCAGAAGACCAGCCTGTGCTGCGTAGAGGACGGGGTGTCTCACCGCAACTCCCGGTAGGAGCAGCCTAGAAGCCCTGACATATCATGCACAGACAATAGGCACCAAGGTGCAAGTGCTGAAACTTTTACCACTGAGCAACTAGAGCCTACAGTACCTGCTTGCCTTGCTCAGGGGATAAATTTAATCTTGGCCATCAGGACCATAGTTTTGCGTGCATGCTTGTCAACACAGTGACATGGCCCTGCAGTGATTTAGTAATGGATGGTTGGATGCTTATCTTCAGAAGCTGAACTTAAGCATGCCAAAGTAACTTTAGCATCACTTTAAAAGAGCTGTACTGGCTCCCTTCTCCTAACAATAGAATCATTAGCTCTGCACAAGCACACAGACCCTCTTAATATAGAGAGCCAGCCTCCTGAATAGACTCACACTGTAAAAAACAATATACATATATATGTATATATATATATATATATATTATCTACAATTTAACCTTTGTGTGTTATTTTGCCCGTCTGCCTGCAGGTTATGTCTGGCATATGGTGGGTCAGATGTGACTCGCAGTTTCTTCTGGCTCCTGCAGAGGGCAGGCTTTCCCTACAGAGAATGTCAGCTGTCCAATAGACTAGACTGTCAGCTACTACAACAGCTCAAAGAGACCTTCTGTCACTTGAACCAGGTGTGTGTGTGTGTGTGTGTGTGTGTGTGTGTGTGTGTGTGTGTGTGTGGAGGGGGGGATATCCTACTAACTCCATGAGATACAAAAAAATTGCTACCTTTGCTCTCCTCAACTGCAAAGAGATATTGAAGACACAGAATTTAGGACTTTGAACACAAATACAGTACCTTTTTTCTGTTAAAAAAGGACATATCAGGACTACAAGATCATGAGTTCCGCACTCGTTTCCCAGAAGCCCCAGCTCTTCTGTATCAGGTTCGACTAGGAGATGAGAAATTACAGGTAATTTATTACAAATGCCAAAGAACAATTTTAGCTTTCTTAGGGCCCACACACACACACACACACACACACACACACACACACAGATCATCCTCTCTCTGTCTCTCTCTCGTTCACATTTCTTCATTTCAGGCACCTATGGGCCTGTTCTATCCTACAACATTTGGCATTGTGGGTCAGAAGATGACATCACTGCAGTACCGTTCCCAAGGCGACCCAGAGGACCCTCACGATGAGCACTACCTGCTGGGCACCCAGAGTAAACAGGACCAGGTAACACACTCTCTTATTTACAAACACACACACTTACACCCTGTGTAAACAGGACCAGGTAAGACACACTCACACACACACTAAATCAGTGGTTTTCAACCAGTGGTCCTTGAGAGGGTTCCAGGTGGTCCCCAGCTAAATGATGGGAGAGTTGGTAACCAAATGGACCCTTATAGATCTTTAACTCTTGAAAGCGTAAAATGAAACCAAATGGACCCGTACGTTTCATTTTACGCTCTCAAGAGTTACATTATTGTTAAACATCTGAATTACTTAATTCACAAAAAGTCCTGTTATCTCTCCTAAATACAGCATGGTCTGTGGCTCAAATGCTGAATAAATAGTGGGCCCTCGTATCAAAATGGTTGAAAACCACTGCAATATATGTCTGTTCCTGCTCTTTGCCTTTCTCTCTGTGCACTCCCTTTCTGCCTCATTCTCCCCATCTACTCCATCTTCAACCTCTTCCTGTCTCTCTTTCCTCCCACCTCCATCTTTCTCTCCCCCCACCCTTCTCCCTTCAAACCCTCTCCAGTCCTCCAAATCCTCTGCAGACAGAAAGCCCGTCTCCAGACCAGGAGGGGGCGGTGTGGAGGGCGAGCTGAGTGGACAGGGAGGGAGCGGAGACCCCTCTGACCCCACCAGGCCTGGTGGAGGAGGCAGTGGTTTTGGTGGTGGGAGCCAGACAGAGATGGAAATGGGGCCTTCCCAGGGAGAGGGTCTTCTGGGGGCCGGAGAGGTAGAGGAGCCCCCCTCCTCCAGCCTGCTCTCCAGGAAGACGGCCATCATGAGCCAGTTTGAGAGCAAGGCCCTGGGCCTGGACAAGGCCATACTGCACAGCATCGACTGTTGCGGTGAGGAGCGGAAGAGGGCAATTTCTGTAACATAAGACACCAGCCTAATACACAATGGGGACAACATGGCGAATAAAGTAATAAACAATATGAAAATCTCACATCAAAACTACTCTTATAAATAATAGATGCATCATTCATAACCTGCCTTCATCCATGGTGAAAAATCAACCTGGTTCCGAATACAAATGGCATCACTTTGTTGTGTACATATACCTGTATGTGTATGCGCTGACGGTCTAAACAATAGACCGAAAAGTACAGTACAGAATACAGTATTCTGGAAAATGTATCTCAGACACTAAAACAACGCTGCTGGTGTGTAAAAACCTTAAGATTATTGTATGTTTTCCACAAACGCACTAATCACAACATGGTGAAAAACATTCCCAAACCATTCACAAAGAAATTATATAAAAATAGTAAAAGCATTTGACACAAGGTATGAAAGTAAGACCCTGTTTTAATTAAACATAATTATCTTTGTTCATTTGGCAGCATCTGATGAGACAAAGCGTAAGATGTACAGCTCCATCCTGGTGGTGGGAGGAGGCCTGATGTTCCACGGTGCCCAGGAGTTCCTACTCCATCGCATCATCAACAAGATGCCGCCCTCTTTCAGGAGGCTGGTGGACAACGTGGAAGTCATCACACGTCCCAAGGTGATCATCTGATACTGTATACTGTTTTTACACCCAAGAGTTGAATTAACGGGGCGCCCGCTGGCCTAGCGGTCCAGGCGCATACCACATATAGGCACATGCCTGACAGCATGTCGCAGGTTTGCGTCGCGATCCTGACCTTTGCTGTGTGTCATTCCCTATCTCTCTCTCCCTGTTTCCTGTCTCTCTTCACTGTCCTATCAATAAAGGCAGAAAAGCCCTCCAAAAAACATTACAAAAACCAAAGTTAAATGAACCGAGGACTGTAGGACATGTAATGCCTTCAACCTCATTGGCACTTCTGTGGTACTGGTGAGTGGTGACTCAGCCACTTACTGCATGTATCACGTAGGCAGAGATCTGGTTGTGAAGTGAGTATGAATCTGCCTAATGGCCTCTTTAACCAATTTAAATCTGGCATCCCTATTTTGGGCAAGTTATTACGGTATATATTTTTTCCCTTAAAACAAATAATGCATTGCAATGTGTTGAGCTTGTAGATCAACTATTTCTGCTGCACAGCATTGTTGTAGGACTACGGTATATAGGGCTTGAGTGGTTACTCCTTTCTGTCCTGTTCTTTTTCCACCGTAATATCTAATAGAACAGAAATGCCTTTTTTTTTTAAAGGGTAACTTTACTTAGACCTGTCTTTGAGGGGGACATGAACTGACTGTAAATGAGAACCTCAATGCCTGTGCTGGAACAATAATCATAAACAGGATTTTGGTTAATTCCAAACAAAGTTCAACTATTGTCTCCACCAGCCGAAGGCATGGGGAGAGTATGTTTTGCACTCCGTCCGTCCGTCCGTGTGTCCGTGTGTCCGTCCGTGACCAGCTAATCTCAGCCACCGTTAACCCGGTCGATGCCAAATTTTGCACACACACTCCCTGGATGCCAACCATGAACCTCTGCCCCAAACTTTCCAGAACGGCCTGTTATAGCGCCACCAGGAGGCCGCTTTGTGCAAAACAAGTTTTTGCACAGTACACCTACAGATTTTGTCCAAACATCACGCAAATTGGTACACAGTCTCTCTAGAGCCATTCAACCAAACCGCTCTTTCAGATTTCTCAGACTCCATCCTGATTGGTTAAGATTGGCTTCCAAAGTTCACAGGAGTGCTCAGTTTCAAACAAAATGCTGCAAATCATGAACACATAGCGAGATTTCCGTGAAATTGTGCACCCACATTCCCACTAGGCCGAGGACGAAATGCCACATGAACAATTTCAACTCAGCCTCAAGGTGGCGCTATAACTGGCCCAAAAGTGTTTTTACCTCTAACTGCACGGATCTGTGGATAACTTTCTATGCCAACTCCCTAGAGGCCAAGGAAAAACCTTTGCCTGGAATTCTTCACATCTGCTCATCCTGGTGGAGACCTGTGCCCAGTAGGGCACTTTTTCTAGTTTTACTATCCTTTCCAAATTCCAACCATAGCAATCGCCTACAAAATCGAATCATAATGCTTCAGTCTAGACCGCAGATTACTATTGTATGTACTGTGCAATTTGGTGGGGATTCAATGGGGAATGTATGCCAACCAAATGATCAATAAATCATCAAGCATGTTACTAAATTCATGCACTGTGCTCACATTCACTCATACTGGCACATAAATTTGATGGTATGTCACTAATACATTTTAAGAGTACTAGTGATATTCTGATATACACGTGACTGTGTGCACTTTCTGCAGGACATGGACCCTCGTCTGATCTCGTGGAAAGGCGGGGCGGTGCTGGCGTGTTTGGACACCACCCAGGAGATGTGGATCCACCAGAGAGAGTGGCATCGCTTTGGCGTCCGCATGCTCCGAGAGAGGGCCGCATTCGTCTGGTGACCAGGCAGTGACCACAGAATGTTCTCATGAAATGAAAACATGTGCTCCGAGAGAGGGCCGTATTCATCAGGTGAACATGGAGAACATACACCGGTATTATGCTCTCATGTGCAAGTATTTAATGGTGGTACATTTCGAGCCACCAGGCTCTTCCTCTTTGAGGCAGGCATTGCGTCCCTAGCATGCCCCAAAGGGGCTCTGCTCTGTGGCTGTGTGTGCTTGGACCTTCATGTGGAGGAGAGGGAGGCTTCCCCTTTGGCAGTAAAAAAAAAAACAATTTCAAATGCAATGAGTTGAGCTTGTAGATCGTCTTTTTTCGCTATTCGTCTTACGATGAAGTACATAGAAGAGAATCATTCTGAAATATTTTCATTGGTTGAGATGGAGAGAGGAACCAGAGTGAAGATTAGAAAATAGTGTTACACTGGAGTTAAATTGTTTTTCCATATATCTTTTGGGGGCTGGATAAACATGAGATGGTTGCCAACTAATTTATAAGAATGTTCTGGTGGTATAAATCCATACAATGGTATATACCTCTCACTGCATGTCTGAAATGAAGCATAACATTTGGGGGGTCTTTTAAAGGTATGTGATTTGTCTGAATCTGGATTAAACGTCACCTACAGTGTAGGTTTTTGTTTTGTACATAAATGGGTTCTTCACCCCTGTAATAGTTTGTATATACACTAGTGAACCAAAATAAATGTCATTGAGACAGCAACTTTATAACTGTAATTAATTACATTTGGAGAAATCTGGGATTCCTCTCATTTTGTTGTTAAAATCCAATCTAACCACTAATAGAGATCCTCAACTTTGCTTGACTTGTTAACCAAACCTTGGGCATTCTCATGATTACTTGCCAAAATCTCCAGATCTGATGACCAAATGTTTAATGCATGTAGACCTGAGACCGATTAAAAAAAAAACGCCTTCTAAAACTAGAGGTGCTCCGATCGATCACAGATCGGCCGATTTTCACTCCAAATAGGCCGTATTGTGAGGTCCCTTTTCGTTCAGTTCCGTTCCCATGGAAGGGGGACTACACAATTCTTTCTCCATAAAAGAGATTTATAGGTAGAAAGTCCAAATAAAATAGTTCTACTCGTGCCCTCCTGCAGTTTTTTTATAATCCGTGATCGAAGACGGGACTATTTCTTACAAGGCGTAATAATATGTGCAAGGGGAGTGGTGTGGTTTTGGTCACGTGGACCAATCGCGTAGCCGCTTTATTCCCTTGAGTATGCGCGTGACGTCGTCGTATGCGGAAGGACTTTTTGTTGTCCATAGCAACCTAGCAACTCACTGTTGCGACGCTGTTTTCATTCACTCTAAACTGGGAAAATGGGAAAGAGCCGTTGTGCGATTGACTGTACAAACAGATTAAAAAAGAACTCAGAGCTATCCTTTTACAGACTGCCGAAATGTAAAGAAAAAATAAGTAAATGGATCGCTGCACTTCGCCGATGTAGTCATGTTTCAGGGCTACTGGATTTGCGGGTGCCACTTTCACTTTGTGTCAGGTATGTTGCTTTTTTTGTAAAACCATACGTTCAATGTAAAAGGGCCTTTTCACACAATGTCCCGTTTTAAACAAACCTAACGGAGTTCTCTTCTTGTGGACCAAGAAGTGGATTAACATAGTCCTTTCCCCTGAAAGAGATCTGGTCAGGAGTAATTACTCCTCAACATGTTACGTGAGTCCGTGGAAAGACTTGATGTTAATGTTCTTATTGATCAACACACCCTGCAGTTACTGAATGTTAAGTCTCCATGGTTTTCCTCAGAATATCGTATGACACTGATTTATATGACACATTAAGAGTCCACTGATAACCACTACAGTGGTTTAATAACAAACTTTTTTTTGTTTGTTTTTTTCAAGGACCCACGTAACTTTTGATTTGCTATTGCACAAATGGACTTACTCTGAGAGTGTACGAATGGAACCAAATGGACCCATAGTGTCAGAGTTACAGACCTGCATGTGTCCATTTGTACACTCAGGCTGTAAGGGTCCATTTGGTTCCATCTCTCAGAGTTACAGACCTGTAAGGTCCATTTGGTTCCACTCTCACAGACCTGTAGGCTTAAGGCCTAAGGGCTAAGAAGGGTCCATTTGGGGTCCAATGGGGTCCATTGGTTCCATTTGTACACTCAGTTACAGACATGCAGGCTAATCCTCTCTCACTCTAATGCCAGACTGGCATTAGAGTGAGACACTGGCATTGCCAGTGTGTGCCAGTGGCCACCCTTGGCACCCGTGGTTAAAGCTGCCTACCCCTGCTCTACACCAACAATGTTGTGAGCTTGTAGATCTGCTATTTTCTGCAAATGTTCCCTCCAGAATATTGTTCCAGTGGTTAATGTAAAAAAATAATCTCACAATGATTTGGCAGCCCCGTCCCGGATGAGTTTGTTTTGAGGCTGATGTCTGAAACAGGACATATGTGAAAACACCCCATATATGTAAACAAATTAATATCATATTTCTAGTAAATGTTTTTGTTGTTTTTGTTATTTAAGGGGAAAAGAGTGATGATCCTCTACATCCTGACTACGTGCCAAGGTTATTTGGTTTCACCTCCATCACTGATCGAAGTACAGCAGAGGTACAGACTGTTGTTGAAGTCCCAGGCATTGGGGTCCAGACAGAGGGAACACAAAATGACATTGCCTCATTACATGAACAGATTAAATATTTAAATGCTGAATGTCAATCACTTAGGGATAAAGTCAACAAATTAGAAAGTGAGTTGAAACATCGTACTCTTGATCCTTCAGAATTTGATGACAGCAAAATGAAATTCTTCACAGGACTTTCATGTTGTTGTTCAATTTTGTGTCACCACGTTTACCACCTCCTGCAAAACAGTCACTTAGTGATACTCAGAGACTTCTGCTTACACTGAGGAAGCTGCGCCTCAATCTGTCTGAGGAACTTTTAGGTTACCTCTTTGGCATTCATTGAGTCAACTGAGGTAAGCCAAGCAGGTTCATCTTGGCAGCAGTTTTAACCTTGACCAGTCAACTTTCAACACACTGAGCAAATATGTGTGCCACCTGTATGGCCAATCATCTGCCAAAAACGTGAATGATGCAAGGTACAAATCATTCTGTACGGCATCATCAGCTTTGCCAGAACTGTCCATTCCCCCAACAAGTGATGCTCTCCACCAACATTGCAAAAGGGCAAACTACCAAGCAGCAGTGATGAGACGTTCTCTGACTAGTAGGATGTGTGCTCCTTCACCCATTGGCAGTGGATGGAGGATGGGGAGTTAACAGTAACATGGATGACTAGAAATCCTGCCCCTGATAGTGTGTTGCAGGTAGTCCACTGTAATTGTAAAAAAAAAAGAAGCAAATGTGAGACTGAAAGATGTTCATGTATGTCTGCAAAACTGTCTTGCACTGATTTATGTCACTGCCAGGACTGTGAAAATGTGTCAAAGGAAACAGAAGAAAGAGGTACATGGGATGATGACTCTGATGAAAGTGATAGGGATGAGTAACCCAACATGTTACCATGTAGGCCTACTTGTTTTGTTCAACAATTATTATAAGGTGTTATTGTGATGCATTTGTATGTTATTTTGTATTTTCAATTTTCATATATTTCCTTGGCGGGGGGGGGGGGGGGGGGTGGATGTACAGATGACAGATGCTGTGACCCACTTGTAAATAAATGTTTCATACCATATGTTGTAATAATTCTGACCTCTACTACTTAAATTTTTAGTCTTGTCCATTTGTTGCATTATTCCAATTTAGGGGGCGTGGTAACATTTTGATAGATTTTCTGCCATGTTGGTCCAAGGTGCCCTGATTTTCTTTTCTACCTTTCATTACACATTAGGTTGAGACATTTTCTATGTATGTATTGTATTGTATTGTATGTATGTATTGTATAAGCTCTTGGCACAATTTACTGTGTAGGTTTCATTGTACTGTGTGGCAAACACTTAAGTTGAAGCATATTCTTTAACAAATATGCTACATTTCATGATAAGGTGATAAAATGTTGTGAATATTGAAAAGGGCTTTTCTCAGCTTTGGGTGAAAGGCCCCAGTCATTTTAAAATGGTTACATCTCCTTCAAAAGCTTACTTTCTGTACTTTAATAATCTGTAAAAATCTGAAAAATGGAAAAGTAGAGTTGAGGGCCTTTTAGCTGGAGTTGGTCACATATGAGTAAACTAAAGGCACCAATACTTATTTCAGATATTAAGTATATGCATTTGACATTTGAGAAAAAAATTGTGTTGCCAAAAACACATTTTACAAGCAAAAACAGCAGCACACGATTTTCGTTTTTTGGTTATACGCTGTTTATACATTTATGGCTTTAAAAAAAAAAAACAGCAGGATATGAGTAGAACTTTTAACCCAAAGTCTAGAAGGGTATTATCTATGAAAAAATGCATTGAATGCGTAGTTCGCTTGACATGGGAACGAAACTCATTTTCTAAGCACTTTTTCATGGGTCCCAACACGGCCTAAAATGACTTATTATCCCATTTAAGTGGTATAAAGGTCAATCGGATAAATAGTATAATTAAGTTTTGCATCTTTAGGACAGGCCTAAATCTCCCCTTCCTCCCCACACACAAGAACAGTTTTGATATAATTTTGGAAATATTCAAATTTTCCCCACAAGATCGGTATCGGGCGATTGTGAGAGGTCCCAAAAAACCTGATCGGAGCGTCTATCTAAAACCTGACCTAAGTTTTCTGAAAACCTTTAAATGATGTCTCTATATGCATAGCAACAACTAATGAGACAGAGGTAGCTCTCGGATAAAGGTGTTACAACCGGTCTAAATGGGTTACAGGATGTAATGATATGCTCAAATGTCAACTCTAAGCAGTAGCAAAAGGTGATTTAATGGCATAACTATTTGAGTGAAATAGGATAAAGATCATGCCAGTAAACATGTTTAAACAGAGCAAATGTTTATTCAAACATAAGGATACAAAACAATGACAAACTAACTTCTTCATGCTCAGCTTGAGGGGGGGGGGGGGGGGGGGGACTGTAACATTTACACCCCTGTGAGATACCATTGTGACAAGTGTACAAATGCAATTGGTCAATTTGATTACATTTGTATTGTACACTCAATAGTTCCAAAAATGATTTTTACCGTTTAGGGGAGTTATCGGGAATATACAGTCTTTAAAGTCGCGCACATTTATCCTAATAAATATAAATCATGTAAGCATATAGAGCTTGTTGCTTAGCAGAAAAGGAAATAAAAAAGATAAGCTCTAAAGATATTTTAAAATATATATTTTTCGTCAACGGAAATGGCAGCTTCCTTACTCTGATTTTGGAGGCTGTAGTTCCAGACTATATAGCATTCGGAGATAGTGGAACAGTTAGGCTACACGAGACTATCGGGAATAGGGAAGGGAGGAAGTGAAGTGCAGCTGCCGTGTTCAGCCACCCTGGCCCCTACGTGTAGGAATTCCCAGGGAGGCGTCAAGAGTCTGCCAATGGCAGAGGCAACCAATGAAGAGGGGATGACAACATCATCATCGCTCAGGTCCTGAACAGAGAGTGCCACCACGCCCCATGCCTACACTAGACGTGTAGGCGTTTACCTAGAGAGACAGTTCATATTATATTATAAAAACATCTTGTAAACTTCTCCTTGTCTCCCCTATCGTACTGGAAACTTAAATTACAATGGCTCCTTGCACTCACTGACGGTTGCTTGTAGTGTAGGTGATATAGTAATGTACAGTCAGCGGTACAGTGGTACAGAGCCGAAAGGGGCATCTACCTGTATATGTCTATGGAGCAAGTGGCCTAGATTTTGGGTAATAGAATTCAGGTCCATAATTTAAGGGGGTATGGCAGGGAGCTTACCTTCCTCATCCTCCTCCTCCTCCCATGGGCGGAGCACTGGGACCTCCACCATGGTTTATCCTGCCCATCCTCCTCCTACCACCAGGGGGACCTGGGGGACTAGTGGAACAAAGGGGAGATGAGAGAAAACTAAGTACACATCACCCTGGTGATGGAACCACTGATAAATAAAATCTATTGCACAATGGGAGTATTCAATGCATGGTCAAAGTATTGGGATTAATGCAGTAATGGGACACACCACTTAGCATAACAGTGTTACATTCATTACGAGGCCTTTTCCTCTTGTGTAAGTTGTGAGCAATTTAAACCAAGCATCAATGAGTGAAATGCCTAGCAACCAAATGTACTTTACTTTGTAATTCATTCTATTTCAGCAGTTTTGTTTTAAACATGGCCAGGCTAGCCAGAGAGCCAATTTGCAATTGTAGGCAGGACTCGCTAATTGTCAGTATGTTTTGAGTAACTACCCCAGGGATATTTGATACTACCCATAATGCAGACAGAGTAACATGGGGACCTACCCTTTGCCATCATTGAATCGTGAGGTACCAGATTTTCCATCCTTTGTCAAATCAGGCTGAACCAGAGACTGAAAGCTGGAAGACAACAAGGAGCAATTTAAATATTTCATTAGGGTTATTTTTTAGACGTACTTCCATTTAGAGATTTTAGACAGTCCAGCACAGAGAAACTAGAATGATGCAATTTGGTTGTCTCTTGCAATCAATTTAACCAGACTTTATATAAGTGGAGATGCCAATGTCATAATAATAAAACCCCATAGATTATGATGACACAATAATGCAAAACCCCATAGACCCAAACTAGTTACTCTAGAAAGAACACAATACAATGAAAATAACAACAGTCTGGTTGGTTGCCCTGTGGTACCACACTAATTAAATGGGACAAATAAGAAAGATATAATGCCAGAACAGACCCAATCTGGGAACCCATCCCGAAGCAGGGTCTGTCTTAAAAAATTAGACGGGACCAGACCTGGTTAACTCATTTAGGATGGGGAATAGTACAGGCATTATATGGGAAAAAAGGGGTCAACCTCCAACTAATTGCAAAAAAAACAAACTCAGCTGATTTTGTATCTTACATATGTCCTGAATAACATACAAAAAGTTGCCTGGAATTGTCTGAGGGGAAAGTGTTGAAAGTGACCTGTACAGTATGGCCACCATAGACATCCATTATAAGGCAAATCATTTCAAATTTTCCTTTTGCTTTAAGTAGCATGTGACATGTCAAACTAGGGTGTTTTCACGATGCTGAGTCCATTCCAAGCATTAGTTTTGCATAAAAACACTCCTTGGGCTAATAACGGCCATAGCCGTCATCACAAATGTGATGAGGTCAGCACATTTGGGCAAGTGGCTATGGCCGGTTAAAAACACCAGTTTATTAGACCCCTGCAGTGTCTTGTTGGTATAACTCAAAGTCAATTAGATGTGTTGATGCTGTCAATTGGGCATTATTGTACAGGTTATGATTAAAGTATAATAATTATGGTAATATGAGTGAATCAGTGATGTGTGCCTGATCTGGGGCGGTTGACTCACAACAGGCCAATGAACTCCACTGCTCCCCAAAACAGGTCAACCAGCAAGGACAGTCGCCACGGCGACTGTGTCCTGTTGTCAAGAACCTGACCTGAAAGGAGGGGGGGAAGACAGGAGAACATCAACAAACCATGGAGTGCCTTAAGAAAATGTAGCCTACTTCATCTCGTCACCATGAAAGCAATGAGTTTGATTGAATACTTTATTAGCAGTTTGCAGGGGAAAAGAAGCAAAGGAAAGTATCACAAGGTCGGTAATTGTCCATGGAATGCTAAATCGATTAAAAGTAAACCATTGGCCAAGTAATCAATGCCACTGGCTGACGCCAAAATGAATGAAATCCAGTGTAGCAGGTGGACTTGAGTTATATTTTCGGCCTAAGCATACTGTATTTACAAGATAATAAATATACGTCGTCTAAAAACAAACGAGTTTAACTTGAGACAAGCTATATTGCTTGCAAGCGATACTGTATGTAGGCCTGTCAAAACACTGTTGGCCAACCCAACGTCAATGTTTTGTACGACGAATCGCCGACAGAACAAAAACGTGAATGTCTACTTATATGCTCCAAATGCAGACGATAGATCGCTAATAAAACCACCGACTTACCATTGGACACGTACACCATCTTCACAGCAACTCGCTGCCGCTGCTGCTGCTGTTTACGATCTGGATTCTGGAATGTACTTCCGCATCCGTTGTACACGTTATGCATTGCTTTCAGACGTTCACACTGTTCTTAATAGCTTTGTCCAGCAGATGGCACTGTCTTACCGACACAACACTTGTTAAAGACACTTCATTTTGTCCTCGAGGTTTTTTGTTTGTTTCAAAAGACTTGTGTAAATACTGTGGAAAGTCTGTAGATATACCCCCCCCCCCTTTATGGATATACCCTATATGAATTCCCGACTTTAAATGTCACATATCCAAAACATGCAATGTCATGAGATTATGTTTATGGGAAATCAAAATAATAATAGTAGGCCTACAAACGGCAAATTAATAACCAACGTGAGTTATATTTCCAAGTCAACGAGGACAATTTGGGGAGACGAGCGGCGACAGTATGGCTATGGGCAGTCTCATTTTGGTAAGTGACAAGTGTTTTATATTTTCAGTTTATGAGAAAACCGAGCTCACCTTGTTAGAAGAAACAAACTTAGCCTAACTTTTAGCCAAAGACACACACGACTAGCCCAGACCTGGCTGTCAATTTGCTACTGGTTCAATGTTTTCTGACACATATGACTCGACTCCTGACCGTCTGTGTGTGTTGCACTGGTTCGGTTTGGCCCAGTCAGCATTAAAACACTAATATACTCACCTTTGAGGTATACACGGGCCGAATATAAGTATAACAGTGACACTATAGTC
>NC_139705.1:27124169-27179169 GCF_964188405.1 Protomyctophum parallelum | reverse complement strand
GCTGTTATCCAGAACAGCTAACCTATAGGCCTATGCAAGGCACGACAGCTGCGAACAAACTTCTTTTGATGATGTTTCGGCCTGTGAATGTTTCATTGTTGCTTGATGTTTGCCGTTATAGTTACCATGAATGACAAGACCATGACACACAGTTTGATTAGACAAACATTCCAGATACCACTAGTGTGAGTTTATTAAATGTATTAAATGCTCCTTGGTTTGATGATTGTACATGTACATGTATCTACTGTGTCTGGGCCTTCAGTACTGCACTGAAAAACCTCTCTGTTAATTTGACTAAGATGTTTGTAGTACTGAAATGTCTTTGTAAAAACACACTACGTTTTGCATACAACAACTCACTTTAACGCTCAAATAATCCTCCACTGATGACACCCATGCCTCTGTTCTGGTTCATTGTCATCTCTTTAACATCTTAACTGTGATGATAACTTTTCGTATTGGCCATGTCTGTCAGCATTATGTTAGCTGCAAACACAGACTCTCTTACAGAATGTAGTCCACCCTAAGTTAATTGAGAATAAGAAGAGATGTATACCTTGTTATGTTACTTTTCTTGATCAAGTAGGATGTTGGTGAATAGTTTGTGTTGCTCTAGGATTTATATTTTTGTTTTTCTCACTTGTGTATTTATCGGTGTCTGTATCTCTCTCACTATAAAGCAGATACTAAACTTGTACACAAGCATAAATCAACCTTTTGATCTTATCATTGCTGAACATGGACCACGTTTGTCTAGTCCATTTTCCCTTAAGACCATGAAGCCAGTTCATTATCCAATGCTCACATAGAATTGAATAGATCAATGCACTAATCATATTACCATCAAAGGCTTAGTTTCAATGCCAGACCATTGCTTAAGACATTAGATGGCTGAAAAGAAGCTGACTTTGGAGTATGAATTGTTCTCTATCCTTCACCTCAAATTCTTTAGGAATTTGGCCCTCTCATGAGATTGTTTGAGCACCAATATGGGGTCCCAGGACTTTTGCGCACATGTATTAATATGTCCTCATTTAAAAGCTTCAAGTTCATGTAAGCTAAGCCACATGCATGGAAACTGTATACATGTTCTCATCTCTCCCCCTCCAGGGGAAGGTCTGTCCTTGCCCCTGTTGTAATATTTCTATCCTGTTGAACCCTTCTTCTATAAATGGATAACCTTCACTTTATTCACACAACTCCAAAACATACATGAACCTTTTTTTCAGCACACATTATACCCAAGTCAACCTCCTCTATGCGGATATGTCCTAACCCTGCTTGTGTTGAAAATGTGTCCTCTTCTAAGTTCTAACCCAGTGTTTCCCAGCGTTGGGAACCCCATGTTGTCTGAGGTTTAAATGCACCAGCCTATACATAGTTTTGGAATGAAGCTCTTAAGGCAGCGGTTCTCAACGTTTTTGGCTGGGGACCCCCGGAAATGCTTTGGCCGTGTCTGGTGACCCCCGCCCCGCCCCTCAGCCTAGTAGGAAATCATCATCATCTCATCTCATCATCAGTTCTTCTGACCCTACTGTGTTCTTTATCACATCTTGACCAGGCTACCACTGTTAAAGCTTGACTTACTGTTGTATTCATTGGGGACAAAGTATGGATGCAGTGCATCAAATCACATTTATTCTTGTTGAGCGACAAATGGCGGGTTATAGGGTGGATGGATAAGGCTTGGATATGGGGCTTGGGCTCAACCAGGTCTGTTAGGGCCTGTTAAACTCTAAAGCAGTGGTTCTCATTCTCAAACATTTTCATGTCAAGGACCCCCCACATTGAAATGTATTTGGCTGCAGACCCCCATCTGGAAATCCTTTCTGCCAAGGACTTGCATAAGAAGATTTGTGCATTTTTCACAATATTGTTTTGACAAAGCCGATCTGCAAGCTCAAAACGGGCAGTAATTGGATGTGCTGTGATCTTGTAGATTAGCTATCCTCCAAAATGTATAAAATAGGGTTTAAGTGGTTAAACTGTTCCTTGTTTTGCTACCTCCCTCGTGGACCCCTGTGGGTCCCCAGATCACACTTTAAGAACCACTACTCTAAAGATATGATATTGACAAATATTATTGTAATTTAAATCCGATATTGTACAATTGCAGAATTGAAGAAAACAGAACAGAAAATATATCAGCACTCAAATGTGCCTAAGATTGCTCTTGAGTGTGCAACTGTGCGTAGATTCTGTTCTTACCTACCAAAGAACAAATCATTGATGAAGAAAGCATTGGTGAATGTAGTAAAAAAAAAAAAGAACTGCATAAATAGAAGTTTGTAAATACATACAATGCTGCGATTATAATCAATTTCTAATGGATGAAGCCTTGGCCTGGAAGGTGGTCAGGTGGTCATCAGGTGGTCAACCCTCAACCACTACACTCTCCAGTTGTCGGATCAGCAGTGATTGGGCAAATGACTGCCCAATCAGGAGTTAAACTATTAACCTGGTGTCGGTGAGGTCAGATGTAGAGTTGCTGGCCGGCTCCATATATGCAGATCTAGGTGATGATCCAGTCTTCTCCATGTATGGCTATCCAGGGTTTGATGAGGTCACTGTCGTGATCTTCATATATGGAGATCCAGGTGATGATAGTCAGCTCCACATAATGGACCTATGGTCGCATTAAGAGAGATTTGATGTCTACTGATTGCATGCGAGAGAATGAAAGATTGTGTGTGAGGGAGATTAGGATTACAAATACAATTTAGGCATTTTAGCTGAGGCTTTTATTCAGAGCTACTTACAAGTGTGAGATCTTAATAATAAGCAGAGTAAGCATGAACCCTAGTCAATAAACAATAAAGGTAAATTGGAGTGCAGAGAGAACAACGGAATGCCTCAAAGAAACTAGGATACCGGCCAGGTAAACAATGAACCTAGCATCTGTCTAACTGCAAATCACATTGTGGTAGAGAAAGTGACCAAAATATGTCTGCATAGTAGCCTAGACATATCTGTTTGTCTTTTGGGATTGTATTAGGGCATCGTCTGTGAATGCCCATACTGTATATGTCGTGATGAGGTCAGTGTCGTGCTGTAAAGTGTTTGTGTGCGTGTGTGCACGTGCGTGCGTGCGCAGGCATTAATAACTAGTGCATGATTCATTAAGGGGTATTGCAGCTGTTCATACTCCAAACATACATACAGGGAGATTAGGGACATTGGGACACACGCAGCCAGTCATTGGAACGGTGTGCACCGCTCAAAAAGAATCCAATGAAAAGCAGCATGCTGAATTAATTAAGCAAGTTTATTACACTCCGTTCCTGCATCCATTCTCCCTGTATCTCTCTTACTGTACCTTCTGGTCTGATCACCCACTATGCTCTATCTCTGTTACCTTCTGGTCTGATCACCCACTATGCTGTATCTCTCTTACCTTCTGGTCTGATCACCCACTATGCTGTATTTCTCTTACCTTCTGGTCTGATCACCCACTATGCTGTATTTCTCTTACCTTCTGGTCTGATCACCCACTATGCTGTATCTCTCTTACCTTCTGGTCTGATCACCCACTATGCTGTATTTCTCTTACCTTCTGGTCTGATCACCCACTATGCTGTATTTCTCTTACCTTCTGGTCTGATCACCCACTATGCTGTATCTCTCTTACCTTCTGGTCTGATCACCCACTATGCTGTATTTCTCTTACCTTCTGGTCTGATCACCCACTATGCTGTATTTCTCTTACCTTCTGGTCTGATCACCCACTATGCTGTATCTCTCTTACCTTCTGGTCTGATCACCCACTATGCTCTATCTCTCTTACCTTCTGGTCTGATCACCCACTATGCTGTATCTCTCTTACCTTCTGGTCTGATCACCCACTATGCTGTATTTCTCTTACCTTCTGGTCTGATCACCCACTATGCTGTATCTCTCTTACCTTCTGGTCTGATCACCCACTATGCTGTATTTCTCTTACCTTCTCGTCTGATCACCCACTATGCTGTATCTCTCTTACCTTCTGGTCTGATCACCCACTATGCTGTATCTCTCTTACCTTCTGGTCTGATCACCCACTATGCTGTATTTCTCTTACCTTCTGGTCTGATCACCCACTATGCTGTATCTCTCTTACCTTCTGGTCTGATCACCCACTATGCTGTATTTCTCTTACCTTCTGGTCTGATCACCCACTATGCTGTATCTCTCTTACCTTCTGGTCTGATCACCCACTATGCTGTATTTCTCTTACCTTCTCGTCTGATCACCCACTATGCTGTATCGCTCTTACCTTCTGGTCTGATCACCCACTATGCTGTATCGCTCTTACCTTCTGGTCTGATCACCCACTATGCTGTATCTCTCTTACCTTCTCGTCTGATCACCCACTATGCTCTCATTGTTTCACTTTCCCCACTCCATCCTTTTTCTGCCTCCCTCCCTCTCACTTTTCCCCTTTGGTCTTCATCTTCCCTCTCCTTCCCGTTGGCCTGCTGTCTATTTGTCTCTTCCCCCTTCTTTGTCTCTTGCCTCTTCTATATCGCTTTTCTCTCCAGTCTCACCAAGACGAAAAATGTTCGTCGATTAACCTTTTTCACTGACGAAAACTAAATGGAAACTAAATGAAAACTAAGCTATGATGTTGACAATTTCGTCAACAAATAAAAAACGAGACTAAAATGTTAGGGACTAGTGTACAACAGATCCAGTATAAGTCATTTTACACTTGGTTTCACAACGCGTCGAGAGCTTGTAGATCGGCTATTTTCAGCAAGTGTAAATTCAGTCATTATGAATGGCATCAAGGCCCGCCAAAACACATTTTAGTCGACTAAATCAACTGTAGATTTAGTCGACTAAAATCTTATGATATTTAGTCGACTAAAACTAGACTAACACAAAAACATTCCGGGTGACTAAAATGTGACTCAAGCTAAATAAATGCTATTCAAGAGACTACGACGACTAAAACTAAAATCAAATTTTGCTGCCAAAAACAACACTGCCCCCCCCCACCTCCTCCGTCCCTTCCTCCTGCTCTCTCGTCTATAATGGCTCTATTGTTAAGTCTGGCTGCAGATTAACCTGCTATTGGCTGAGGGAAGTCCATAATAACACCTTATCCATCAGCTGTGTGTTTGCCAAGAGCTTCAGTCTCCGGGTGAGCAGGGACACTGGTGTTAAAGGGTGCGTGCACGCGCGTGTGTGTGTGCGACTGTGCGCAAGTTCTTTATGGCCCGTGTGTACAACTACAAACTAATATTCTAAAAGTTTCTAAAACCCCCTCCTCAGGTCCATTTTTAAACAAATGTCAGCAATGGGATCATAATTGTTTTGGTGGGTATAGATCTATTTGAGCTTGTGTCATTTTGAAAGTGGCTCTCAAGTCCAAAAAGTGTGGGCACACCTGATCTATAGTATGTGTGTATGCACAGCATGTATGTCCAGTATTGGTATCAGAGAGGTTGAGGGTGTGTGCTTTGGGTGGATTTGTGTGTGTGTGTGTGTGTGTGTGTGTGTGTGTGTGTGTGTGTGTGTGTGTGTGTGTGTGTGTGTGTGTGTGTGTGTGTGTGTGTGTGTGTGTGTGTGTGTGTGTGTGTGTGTGTGTGTGTGTGTGTGTGTGTGTGTGTGTGTGTGTGTGTGTGTGTGTGTGTGTGTTTCATAAATGCAGGATTACCCATGTGCCCCTCTCAGCACAAAGACAAACAGGCAGGAGCTGAGCCCTACTTAATGAAGAAAACACACGCTCTGCAGCTGTGTGTGCGTGGGGGGGGGGGGGGGGGGGGGTGCTAAATCATCTTCGGCTATTTGCCAGTGTGTGTGTGTGCATGCCATGTAAGTGTAACTGTGTTTACAGTAACTATGAATTTGCACAAAATCAATGTGCATGTGTTTCTATCTGTATAGGTTTCTTGGTCTAAGTGTGCGTATTTTCACCTTTCTGTACCTGTTTAAGATTCAGCAGCGAGGCCACTGCTATATTCTCCACATATCTTAAGGTCATGTGTCCGCTGGTATAAAGTGCACTGCCCCATCTCATGTTTACTGATGAGCTGTTGAAACCTCACCGCAGCGTTCATACGGCTCTCCACTTTGATCTGCACATCACTGAAAATAGCTGAATCATGGACAATGTAAGGAGAAATACAGTCACACACACACACACACACACACGCGCGCGCACGTGCACTTGTGCGCACGCACACACACCTACATGCACACACACACACGTGCGCACACTGTATACACACACTCAAAAGTACTGACGAAGCAAAGAAAGATATATTCACCTTATTTTAGAGCAAACTCACAGAGCAGCACACACACACACACACACACACACACATGCACACACAGCACTGAGCAGAGTACTGAATGCATTTAAACAACACTAAATCCCTTAGCCGGACCTCTCCGTATCTGCATTGCCAACAGGAGGTGGACATCGTTCCTGTTCTTTTCTCTGTGTTCATACTTTTAAACTTTTACATGTTATGTTTAGTAATCAAAACATGCTAAAGGTTTGGCTTACAAACGTTGCTCTGCACCTACCATGAAGGCTAACCATGTCATGGTGTTGGCTTTTGAAATAACTTACGTATGTGAAATTTGGATATATTAAAGCTATAGTACATCTCAGGTAAAAGTTTAAAGCGCCACTATGTAACTTTATTTTCATGAATAAAATCCGTATGGTAGAGTATGTTAATACGATATAACTTATAGAATTGGGGTGGTAGTATTTTGTCTCCCTATTGAGACTGTGTGTGTGTGTGTGTGTGTGTGTGTGTGTGTGTGTGTGTGTGTGTGTGTGTGTGTGTGTGTGTGTGTGTGTGTGTGTGTGTGTGTGTGTGTGTGTGTGTGTGTGTGTGTGTGTGTGTGTGTGTGTGTGTGTGTGTGTGTGTGTGTGTGTGTGTGGTGCAGTATAGCTGCAGTAAGCTCTCTACAGTAAGCAAAATCATCATTTCCCCTCATCCAGCAAATGCTCTTCTCCTCTGGAAGCCCTACTTCTTCTCTTCTCTTCTCTTGGCCAGTGATGTGCTGAATGCATAAAGACATCTTATTTGCTGCCGTGTTGTTGATGAGCTTTGCAGAACTATGGGAATACCTTTGATTCTGTACAAGGGAGGCCAAAAACCTCCCAGAACCCACAACAGATCCAGGATCTCCATTTGAAGATCTGTTGGTTACAGGTCCTGCCAGTGACATTTCTTTTTTGTGGTTAAGCATTAGGGCAAGCTGCACATGGTAGTGCTATAACGGGCCACTTTTCATATCTTGGCCTATAACTCTTCAAATGTAGCCCATACAGTTAAGTGGCACGTTGTACAAATTCTAATTTCCTTCGCAGCTTCCTTGTGTCCTGATGGCTGCACTCCATGACTGACAGAGCCCTGGCTAAGCAACCCGGCCTGGCGGAGATCTGCACTCCGAGGACACCACCTGCACTCCTAGTTTAGGTCTAGTTGAGTGAAACGGCTCGGGTGAGTTTGTCCAGCTAATAGCCTGGATTCAAATCTTAATAGGATCCCTCCTAAAGAATACTGGACAACTGAACTCACCCCAGTGCTTGCCCGTGTTTCCTCCCGAATTTTCCCCAGCGAGGGGGATAACTTTGTAATATGCTATTGGCTGTTTTCTTTTTGGAAAGATATAAAAAGATACTCCTATGGGAAGGCTTTATCACTTTACTTATATTGACCCTATAAACAATTTAGTATAATTTAGTATAATGTAAGGTTTTGCCCACTAAAATGGTACCTCGTCAGATAACCCCCACATAGCCTAACAACTTCCGTAAACCGACTTCACTGTAGTAGCCTTTTCATAAATTATATTTATACTTATAGGCTGTCTGCTGTCATGAAAGTTTATAGTTAGAGATATTCAAAGTCCAGCTGTCTACCGTCCAGCCTCTGCCACCCCTCACTGTTTGAATTGACCTTTTTTGGTGGTAGTGGGATTGATGGCTGTCTAGTCAGCAGGATGGCCTTGACCTCAGAGTATAGTGACAGCAAGAGCTGATTGTGTGTGTGTGACTGTGTGTGTGTGTGTGTGTGTGTGTGTGTGTGTGTGTGTGTGTGTGTGTGTGTGTGTGTGTGTGTGTGTGTGTGTGTGACTGTGTCACTGACTGACTGACTGTGTGTGTGTGTGTCCAAGATGTAAGGCAGTCAGCAGCAGCATGTGATGGATACCGTAGTTTTGACGATGAGTCAAAAGTTAATTATCTTTACTGATTGAGGTCTCCTGTGTGTGGCGGCGGCGGCTCAGGGGTAGAGTGGCCGGATGGTAACCGCAAGGTTCCCAGTTCAACCCCGGGCTCCCCCAGAGTTAGTGTTGAAGTGTCTTTGAGCAAGACACTGAAGCCCTAATTGCTCCTGATGTGCAGGTTGGTGCCTTGCATGGTTTCACCTGTCATCGGTGTATGAATGTGTGTGAAGGTAATGTACAATCTTAGCGCCTTGGATAAAGGCGCTGTATAAATGCACCATTTACCATGCGTGCGTGCGTGCAACGCACTGTGCTCACGAGTGCACAGTACACACTTAATGTGTTATTTATTCGCATTTGAACGAGTGTGTGCATGTGTTTATGGTTGATAGAGGGTGAGAGGGAATAAATTAAATGAAATGTGTGTGTCTCTGTTTAGGCATCAACTCCAATTGTACACAAGTAGGGCAAAATGTATCACACAACATTGATTTGGGGGAAATGAGGATATGTAGTTTGTGTTACCATTTGTATGCATACATACTGTATACACGCACACCTACGACTCACTTACAGTATGTGCATGCGTGCAGAGGTCTGGTTTTAACGTGCGCTGGTGTGCTCATGAGTGAATTGTGTTTGGATTAAAGGAGAATTCCATACTAAAAGGCTTTCTTACCTTTCTTTGTAGTTGTTACGTCCCCACCAAAGAGGTCCAGGTGTTATTTTGTGCAAAAGCTCCTTATTGGCTATTTCCCCTACCATGAGCCCTAAATGAATTGCATTGAATTGAATGGGAATTGAATGGGGCTATGGGGTGTTGTGCTAATTCACTTATTTCCATTGCTCAATTATTATTATTTTTTTGCATAAATTATATCCTCTCTTCATAATGTAAATAATATCCCAAGTGGCACACTTTACTACTTATTTCGATGGAAATATGTGAATTAGCACAACACCCCATAGCCCCATTCAATTCCCATTCAATGCAATTCATTGAGGGCTTATAGTAGGGGAAATAGCCAATAAGGAGTTTTTGCACAAAAAAAACACCTGGACCTCTTTGGTGGGGACGTAACGACTACAAAGAAAGGTAAGAAAGGTAAAAAAGTCTTCTAGCATGGAATTCTCCTTTAACAGGTCTACTGCATAACCTGTGTTCCCCGCTATTTAATCCAATATTCTACGCTGCCTAGATTGTCCTTATTACCTTTGGAGCAAACGCCAAAGTATTTGCAGCTTTGTTCGACGAAAATCCGGCAAAAAATAGTTGTTGATGATGATGAGAAAAACCAGTCGCCATTACAATGCGAATACGGCAACAGCCTCCACAGCATGTTGTAGTCCACTTGCATTGAGCTCATTTCCCCAGAAGCCCTATAAGCCCAGTTCATACTGACATATTGAGCCTATGACACACAGTGTGGCTTCCCCCCAGTAGGCTACCCTCACATTCAGTAGATCCTGTGATCTTTTGTGGCCAGATGTAATTTATTGGCGTCTAGTAGGACTATAGTAAATAATACAAAAATAAATCGCTATAACATTTTGTAAAATAATACATATTTAGCCCCATGCTCGAATGCCCCCGGCAGAAGTACTAAAAACACATACTGTACTCGCCTCGCTGTTTATTTGACTATGCTACAGTACTTATACACACTCCTGAATGACATATTATTTCCCTCATAATACTTGTACTGCCAAATAGGAAGGAGAACACCAAAAGCCAAAGGACACTGGAGTTCAGGAAGTCAGTTAAATTCATCATGGAACAAATGAGTAATGAGGTACATGTATACTTCAAAACTGCAGCATATCCATTTTGGGCAAATTAGTCATTGTCTGATGTGAATTGAATATTTATTGGAAATCGATTGATATCAATACTTTTGTACTTTTACTCAAGTCATTTTTTAAGTTTGCAGTATTGATACCTTTTCTTCAGTGAAACATGCGAGTACTTTTTCCACCACTGCTGAACAGAGACTAGAAACCAGGCTATCCACAGAAAAGCCTTCTGACTCAATGTCAGGGACGTGCGCACATACTGTAGACATCAAAGAATTTCAAAACGCAAATGCCACTCCTTTCCTTCCCTTCCATGCCATGCCGGAAGGCAGCATTCATGAGAATTGCTTTTTTCCCCGAAGTCTCCTGAACTTGAACACAGTATTTTGCTTTGAACACATTTGTTTCTAAATCCATGTCGTTACACTGCATCTCCACTAGCTAAAGAGTGCTGGGTTGCGCCCCGAAAATAGCTGATCTACAAGCTGGTTGAGCTATTTTAAAATATTTTTCGAAATAGTAAAAAATGGCAAATAAGTTGAGGGATAAGGGCCTAAGGGGTAAGGGGTGGTGCAAGATAAGGCCCTAAACGTGTGGATTTTTAGGAAGGCTAAGCTTGAACATCATTCCTAGTATGTTGGCTGATCTGAGTAAGCGAGGATAGTTTGGCGACAGAAATATCACCGCCCCCATAATGGAGGGAAACCATTAGGTCTGTGCACTGCAGCACATGGTTGGTACTTCCACAGAATTAGTGTCTAATGTGACATGTTCCCTCACACCTCTTTGAAGCTCCCATTGACAGGACTGATGTTTCAGGCTGAAAGAGTAGAGTTCATGGCAGTATATTTTGTCCTAAGTAGTACAGCTCAGTGCCCTCTGAGTCAGCAGCTTTTTATATCACATCTGCTTCCTCTCTGCCAAGCACCTTTAGGGTTCACACAGCCACGAGCACTTGGCAATAGGGGTGTGTGTGTGTGTGTGTGTGTGTGTGTGTGTGTGTGTGTGTGTGTGTGTGTGTGTGTGTGTGTGTGTGTGTGTGTGTGTGTGTGTGTGTGTGTGTGTGTGTGTGTGTGTGTGTGTGTGTGTGTGTGTGTGTGTGTGTGTGTGTGTGTGTCCAAATAACTCACTGTTAAGGACATAAGTGGATGTCATCATCGGATTCGTTGGACAACCATAAGTGTGTGTGTGTGTGTGTGTCTACCCTTGCACATACAGTACAAGGAAGACAAATAGAGAAAAATATTAATCTGATGGAGAAATATAAAGTCTGGTGACGGTTTGTAATATGGCGAATGCATGTTTCCATGCCTTGACCTGTTGCATGCCATTGCTGCCACATGCCTGTTACACTCCATTGTTACACTGATTGGTGTAGTAGAACATTAGTTCTATGCCAATCAGACCAATTGAAACACATCATACACCTGCGTGTGTTGGTCCCCAACATGGCGGGTGTTAGGACTACATTTGAAACTCATGAATACTGAATATTGGAGTTTGTTTCAATTTCAACAAACGTATACTGAGGCAGTCATATTATAACGTTTTTATGTATTATAATATAACAAAATACATACATAAATGGATGCACCTGGGACGTATCCTCAGTGATGTATCCCAAGGTCATCTGGGTTTCGGGTCTCGCAACATCATACCCCTCACTCAGGTGACCCAGCCGGGAGTGATCAAGTCCCGACTTACGTCCCAGTAGCTACCCTCGATAAGTCCCATTAGGGAAAAACCAGGGCCACACAATCCATTCCTCCTGAACTACTCTGCCGGGACTGGGAGGTACCATTCTGGCACATGGAAGGACTAGGCTCTGTGAGTTGACACCTGTCCGGGCCCCTCCTACGTCTCACCAGGTCCACTCCTGCTCTCACCAGGTCAGGCCCTGTGCGTTGCACCAGACTCCCAGCACCAGGCACTTTATTCAGGAATGGTGGATTCTCAAGCCGCAACGGTTCCGCAGGCTCCACCTTGCCCTTGGTGGTGCCGCCAGCTCCGCTTGAGGCTTGCATGGCCCTCCTAAAGGCCTCACCGTGGGTTTGTTGGGCTTCTTCCTCACGGACACTATACTATACTATGTCTACTAGTCATAAACTTTGTTTGGAACGGCTGCTTGTTATTGTCTCCACATTAAGGGATCTGAATAAGGGTAGTGCACCACTGCCCTTGAGCAAGTTGCTTCACCTTAAACTGTTCAAGCTGGGTTTCTCAGTGGCCATAGGGACAATGGTTCTCAAACCTGTCTTGTCAATGACCCCCACATTTTTATATATTTGATCACGGACCCCCATCTGAAAATATTTTGTGCAAGAGACCACCAGAAGATACGTTTTTTAAATATTATTTTTGAATAGACAACGTATACATTAAGGTTAGTTTAAATGATTGTGATGATACTACATTAACTACTCTTGCTGAGGACCCCCTGGACCCCACTTTGAAAACCAATCCCATATAGGAGACTGTACTAGGAATATGTGTCACTATGACCATAATGTGATGGTTAATGGTGTACTACTGGTGAATATCTACACCCTATAGTTATACCCCATGTGAGCCCAGTATTGAGTGAGTGAAGGTTAAAGAAAACTGAGTCCAGAGACCATCTGGTCTCAATTTGTCAATTATTTCAGTCCCATATGGACGGGACAATTGAACCATTTCTCCTTCAAGATGTCTCCAGGTTCCACCTGGCAGCGCCTCTCCAGGTTCAGCTTTAATGAGAAACACAGATTTTAAATCACTCAGAACACAATATATTCTAATAGGACATTGTCAGTCTTTCTCCTTTTCATTGTTTTCCTTTGTCATCCTTGCATGTACAGTATAGGCCTAATTCGTAATTTGCCTTCGATATGAAAAGAAAGGGGTATTTTTCCAGTATTCTTTCTTGCCAAAATGAGTCATTTGCTCTATAGTCTCATTCTGCTCAATAGTTAGAATAACTTCTTCTCTTCTTCCTCTGCAACTCAACAGCAAGTTGAATACTGTAGCTAGCTTACCTATGCTGTCTTCCTCAGGGACACCAGGCAGTGCTGGTTTTCTATTCTACACCGGTTGTAAACCATTTTCACTACGAAAATGAAACGCTCTACGTCCTACCCCCCCCCCCCCCCCCCCCTGTCAGGTGATAAGAAGTGGCACGCTCACTCACTCCTCATGCATGGAAGGAAGCATGATGAGCTCAGTTCGGGGCTCTCCCCATCCCCAGGTTGGCAGAGGGAGAGTAGCTTCCATCTGGTTACATTTGGACACTCAGGGTTAAATGAACTCCCATGATATTACATTGTGCCACCTTTACATTCTATATCTATACTAGGGTTTTAAGCAACTAGTCGACTATTCAACTATTCACTAGTTGACCGTGTACTGGTTGACCCCCCCCCCCCCCCCCCTGTGTTTGTAGGCCTCAAGATCAGCTACAATGCTAGATTATAGTCACCAATGTACACCGTTTTTATATATATATATTCTTTCTTTTTTTACATAATAGGTCGACCAGTAAACTAGGCAACTACAGTAGTAAAAATCACTAGAAGTGAAAGCCCTAATCTATATAAGTATGTGTTGTAAACTCTAAGTACTGGACCCTCGTCTGGTTTGACAGGCAGGCTAGGTGGTGTGTGATAATCCAGTTGAAGGATTCCTTCGGTACGGCGACTGCGGCGGTGGGCCCGGGAGAACAATAACGTGACACGCTGCAGTATCACGCTAAAGGTTAATAAAGTTTGTTACACAAACAGGAACATATAGTGCTGGATCATAATGACGTGACAACAAGATATCAGACATAATAACGTGCCTACTGCAGCAAGGCTGACCTTGCTGTCACAGAGATGTCTCTCGTAGCCTAACTATAAAGTATGCTACAGTTCAGGCAGTACACAATACACATCAAGTACACTGTGTCTCACGTTCAAGTACACAGACATGGGCGATCATGATTATAACAGTATGTACAATTCCTCTTAAAGTAGCTGCATGTGTTGCTTCAGGGTGTCTCTGGGCTGTCAGTCCTGTGCGCCGTACACTCTGGCGATTACTGTTTTTATGGCTTTCCTGTTAAGTGCTGCTGATGACACCCTTTCAACGAGCAGGCTCCAAAAACATGGAAAATGTGGAACGTGGTGTTTCTCTATCATGCATGGCTAACATCACTCTGAGCTCCGGGCGCCTACACTGAGTGATGGCACTAGTCTAACGTAATTGCTAGGCTAAAGGGCACATTTGTCCTCTCTCCTCCGTATACAGCTCTTTGGTGAACACTTTTCATTTGGCTCAGTGACTTGCAAAGGCAGTGGCCTCTTTCCTCCTCTTGCTGACAGTGGTCCCTAATTGAATACTTTTACACCGTTGTGTTATTTGACGCTGGTGCCCAGAAAGTAAGTAAAAAGCACCACTTCATCCGGAAATCAGGGACGGAAATCAATATGATGGATGAACTGAATCTTGAAAGATGAATTGAATTATGCACTGTTTTTAGGCAGATTATGAAGCACTTTATTTGATAGACAAATTGAATATGTTTTAGGTAGACTATGAAAAACTTATGTTTTCTAGGATTGTATGTTCTATGTTTCTTTTTGAATACTAACCCTGGGAGCTGTGCTCCAAGATGTCCTATGCACTTGTGCAAATGGCAAATAAAGCATATTCTATTCTATCCATTTTCAACCTATCTTCATATAATTGGAGATCACTAATGCTCGTTCTAATAATATGGCTCACAGAAAGGATTGTGTGCACATCTTAGGTGCTAGGTGCCGGACATCAAGGCATCAAGGTCAGAATCAAAGAGAAGGATGAAACTTCTGCACACTAGTTTGGAGCTCTAATGTGTCACCATGGACGACGTCTAACTTATAAATCTAATAAAAATGCTAAATTACAAATACGTTTAGTTTTTGCATACACCTGTAAGGTCGTCGAGGCTAGTGCAAGTGCTACGGCAAGTGCATGCTACGGGCCAAAATGGAGGGGTCACCAAATTATATTAAAAAAAGATAGATTAAGATTATATCTGGTTTCAGTATTTATTTATGATGTATTTTCTCTAATATGAAGGTTATTGTAGAGGCCAATTTGTATTGGGTAGGGGGCGGGGTCGCTCTATACGGGAAGATTTTACTTTGTACTGTATATGTATGTGAAAGCTTTTTGTCACTCCAGTAATGATCATGGCTGGTTCAGCTCAATACCATAGATAACGATCATGGCTGGTCAGCCTGTTCAGCTCAATACCATCAATACCATAGATATGATCATGGCTGGTCAGCCTGTTCAGCTCAATACCATCAATACCATAGATATGATCATGGCTGGTCAGCCTGTTCAGCTCAATACCATCAATACCATAGATATGATCATGGCTGGTCAGCCTGTTCAGCTCAATACCATCAATACCATAGATATGATCATGGCTGGTCAGCCTGTTCAGCTCAATACCATCAATACCATAGATATGATCATGGCTGGTCAGCCTGTTCAGCTCAATACCATAGATACAGGAAATAACTCTCAGGGTTGGACACAAAGAGTTCTCTATTACCTCTTCATCTATATCATGCCATTCCATTCCATTTCTCCTTTCATCTCCTTTCCTGTCCCCTTCCCCATTTGGCAGTACATAATGGTCATGCCCTTATCAAATTATTGATTCTAAAGAACAAAATGTATTTTGTTCTTCTGTATTTTCTGACACGCCTGTTTATAATGGCAAGTTCCAGTATTGAAAATGGCTGTAACAACAACGACAGCCTCAAGGTTTTGAGGATTTTTCCACAGACCATGTTTGATGACCTGGAGGGGGTCGTTATCACAATGCTCAGTCCCACACTTGGATGGTTGGACGTCTTACTTCCAACATTCCGTTTCTATACGATAAAAACGGAATATGCCTTGTTAAATGTCTTCCTCTCTTTATGGCCTTCTCCTTTTCTCTCCTGTTCTCTTCTCTTCTATTCTTCTCCACATGTGTATACGATACAATATAATATATTATTTACACATTTAGTAGTAATCTTTAAAAATGCCTTTTTTAATTACTAGAAGTTTAAACTGTAGTTCTTCTGCAGCTGCAAAAGCCATGAGAGCCGTAAGGCCTTTCAACTGTTGACCTTTCCACAATATTCCACACAGGGGCGGCCTTAGGAATCATGACCAAATCTTTTGATACAGGCGTATTGACACATAGTTTTGACTGTTGACTGTCGCTCGCAGCCATTACTCTCGACAATTACGCAGCAACAACACCTGTCCTCATCCTGTCGTCCCTTCACAGTAAAGTGTCTCCCATTTACCTCCCAATGCTGCACATTTTACACAGGTTATTAACAGGAATAGGTGTAACTTTAACATTGTGGGAGAGAGCAAGGCAGTGAGTGAGTGAGAGAGAGAGGGTCAAAGGTGGTGGGCAGTTGAATGACGTCTGGCGGTCAGTCGTAGATTGGAGGCCCCCCTGAGGGTGGAGGCCTGTTTCAATTGAAACTGGTGAAACATAGCAAAGGCCTCCTATGTATCCTTGCATTGACCTGCATTTCTTCCTTGCTGTGTTGCGATACTCCCAACACATTGAGACGGTTACAAAATCACATTCCCCAACAAACTATACCTTTTCCATCAAAACAGCATGTCCTAAATTCCAATGAGTTGTTGATGTATGTATTTTCTGTCCCAAAGTCATGCTGTGTTTGTCCTCTGAAATGGTTGTGAAATGCACAGTGTAATGCACAAGTAAAAGTACTTAGTTACTTTCCACCACTGGACATGCACAACCTTCTCCTCCACTACTGTATCGTGTCATGGTGTCCGGCACCTCCCTCTTTTCCTCTTTGCGTTATCCATCACACCTTTCCTTCCTCTGTCAGCGGGCGCTGAGCCGTGAAGAGATTTACTGCTTACAAAACAGCATCCATCCGTAATGCCTCAACGTCTGCCCGCCGGCCTGCTTGTCTGGCCACGCTGCCTTTCTTCCATATGGGTGTGGTGAAGGTTACAGGTTTGATTTTCGGAAATAAATGCTCGGAATCCACTTTTTTCCGCTCCGTGTAAAACTTTATTAAACTTCTCCTCTAGCCCATTTTAGACCTGCAGGACGATTCTACAAAATGCCTGCTAAATCCTGAGAGATTTCTGAAAACCATATGTTTCTATGTCGGCGGTTTTCAAACATTTTCATGTCAAGGACCCCCAAAAATATACGTATTTGGCCGCCGACCCCCATCTGAAAATATGTTGTTCCAGGGACCTCCCAGAAGCAAAGATTTTATTTAAAAACGTTGGCTCTGAAAGAATATATATTCAAAGATTTGCACTACATTTTCACAATAAATAAAAAAATAGCAGACCTACAAGCCCGTAGCACGGCACTAGGTGCCGCGCTATGAGCTTGTAGATATGCTATTTTTCAATAGCTAAAGTATAACATAATGCTTAAAACACCAAAAGGGGTGTACAGGATCTCTGTACACTGTACAGGATCATACTGTTATCTTTGGCTAATGTCCCCCCGCAGAATATGGATGCTGGGGTTCAAAACGGAAAATGCGAAGGGATCAAAATGTTGTTCATTTCATTTTTTGTATGCAGCGAAAAGTATTTTAAATGCTTTCACTGAGTTGTACAGTTTGGCTCAGCGGTTTGGGTGATGCATGAAGCTGCCTACTGTAAAATATGGCCTTGAGTAGGACACTGTTCCCTCATTACCTTTCCTAGGTGGGTCCATTTTTACACCCTCAGAATCAAAAGAACACTGGATTTTACTGAGAGAGCCAAATGGCCCAAAAAAATGCAAATGGGAATTCCCCTCTGGCATTAATTCCTCTGTGGGCCATTCCCACATACCCCTCTGCTTCCGTCACTCAGCAATAAATGATGGCTTAAAGGGGAATACCACTCATTTCAACAAGTCATAGGTTAGTCCAATATGGTCTAAGGCAGTACAAATACACCGTAAAATCTTGAGTATTCATTTCACTCCAATCTATCCTCCTGTCACTGACACTTTATAGCCAGTGGGACTTCCACAACACAGTGATCTGACATGGTTGATGGCGAAAATAAATGACTTCCATTTGGTTCCATTTGTACACTTGCAGAGTTTATTTTTTCTATATTCTTTGTCCCACGATTTTGTAACCCATTTTTTTTTCACCCAGGGCTCTACACTCCCTCCTCCAACCTGGGGAGAGCAACGGACTGACCTCATGCTTCCTTCAATGCATGTGCGTCCAAGCCGCTTTTTTCACCTGACAAGGGGGGGAACGGCTGGACATAGCGTGTGGAAGGAACACGTTATTCCAACCAGTTTCTTTCCCCTCCATCAGGCAGTTTCCGGGATTACTGCATTTTGTGAGCGTGCCTACCCTAGGGGACACGGAGGCCCTTTCGCCAACCCCACCTAGGGTATGGGCACTGAGAACACACCCACAGCGTCCCCAGTGGGAATCAAACCCAGGACCTTCTAGCTGTGAGGCGACACAGCGCTACCGACTGCACCACCGTGCCCCCACTCCCAGAGATAAAGTAACACATGGTAAATTGATGCTGGAGGAGCCTCTGGCCTGTGCACATAACTATTTTTCTGTGCCTGCAAACAAATTAGCTTTGTATTACTTCCCGATGTAGGATGTCATTGATCATAACAATTGCATCAAGGCTAATGTCTTGCCTAGTGGGAGCTCTTCTTCGGTCGTCCCGGACAAGAGAGCTGTCATGGGGGGAGATAAACACACACTATGCATATTTGACAGCTTGACTGTAAAAATATATATATATTCGATTTACCTCGATTACAGTCTTGATGTTCACACCTACAACTATAACAAAATGTGGTACTGTTTCCATAATATATCTGTGCAGTGTTTGACAGCATGCGCAAAAAGGTCGAACATACGACTCTTATGTGACCGTGACTGTGTAAAGTTTTGATACATACAGTATGTTACAAAAGGAGAAATGAACACTGAGTATTTTACTGTGTACTGTGTACAAAGATGAGCAACTCTTTCACAAAAATCTGTTGCATCCTTAACCCATTTTGGGCGGGAACCCCTTTTGGTGTTTTAAGCATCATGTTATACTTTATCTATTGAAAAATAGCAGATCTACACAAATTGGCGCAAATCTTTGAATATACTTTCAGAGCATTTTTAACTAAATTCTTTGCTTCTGGGGTGTCACTCACTGGAACAACCTATTTTCAGATGGGGGTCGGCGGCCAATTACAGATAATCTTGGGGAACCTTGACATGAAAATGTTTGAGAACCACTGACATAGAAACATAGGATTTTCAGAAAACTGTCAGAATTTAGAAGACATTTGTAGAATCATTCCCAGGTCTAAAATGGGTTAACCATAAACATTGTTTAAAAAAATAACAAGGTCTGAACACGTCGCACTGTAATGTGTCGTGACTCTGTAGACCTGCTATTTTTTACTCAAACGTGATGCCATTGTTGCTTATGCCCGGTCACCCAGACCATGTTTTCTGTTCTGTGTCATAGCTAAATAATTTGTTATAAACAACAGGCAAAGAAAGGCTTCAGACCGGTGGCAGTTCTTGGAAATGTTTATAAAGGCACGTGCGGTACAGTATGTGTTCTGAGAAGATGTAAATGTTCTTCTAGTGAATTATTGAAATTGCTGAAGTGAAATATCACTTGGTGGAAACGCCATGTGCCAAGTGTTAGACCAATATTTGAATGTGTCATTAGAATTAGGAGGTGTTTATGAACATAATGGAAACACTGACTGAGCACTGAGGAAAGGCTATTTGCCAATATAAGCCCTTCACTCTGCTCATGTCACGTTTATAGACAGGAATTGTACAGTATATAAATTATAACATCACAATGAAGAAAAATAATATTTTGAGTAGCTAATGAAAACAAGACGAGAGCTAATGAAAATTGGGATTTAATATCTTTAATATATAATTTATATTATTTATATTATTTAATATATATATATTAAGTCTTATATATACAACAACCGATGACTTTGACAAGTGCAGGTTTGTCTTAAGAATTAGACTGTTTTTTCTAGAGAGTAATAACAGCTTGGTCTCGCAGTCCATTGTTTACATACGGAGGGGTCACTATGTTATATTGTGTGCATTTTGTGAAAGTGGCAAGGCCAGCCCTATCTAGGAGGCCATTGTCCCATATTGACAAAGTCTGTTTGAGGGCATGTCAACTAGTATGATGACAGTCTTCTGGAAGGTTACGTTGCATTTCATGCACAATATAGCAACATTATAGAGTTAACATACTAATGCCTAGGAAGACAATGCTTTGCGAGAAATAAAACACATTTCAATTATGGTAGCTGGGGATGCATAGTGAAGCGGTCAACTTTTTCATTATTGGCCAAAGATTGCACTACCAACTTGAACCCTATGCTTAGTACACCGGAGTACCCCAGGGCTCTATTCAGTTTCAGTATTTTAGCTGTGACGTAAGCGCCCCCTCCAGAGATACTTCCGGCCCGGGTCCTATACTGTTTGTGTCGCTTTTGTGTCAACATAGAGTTTTACTGTGTCCCTCTGTCGGAGTTTGAACCGATCTGAGACTAGAACAACCAATAAAGTCTCATTTTACCGCTTTCCTTGCAACAACAAAGCTATACTGGTCTCCCAAATCTGGCTGTGACAGGCCGTCTGCTCCACACTGAATACTATCGCCATTTTATTTCATATCGTATTAATGCAAACTAGAGTCAACGTACTCAACCCTGCACACATTCTAAATATGTCGCCGAAAATTGTACTGAGCAAAAGGATGATTGACATTGATTTCTTTGTCATGGACACTTGTACAGAACATTAATAATTCTACTCGAGTTGGAACCATTAAGACCCATTTTGGGTGGTGCCACTTGGACCCGGACGAAACTTACAGTAGGACTACAAAATGACGTCGGACTAAAATACAGAATATAATATTTGGTCTTTGTGTGTGTGCGTGTGCGTGTGTGCGTGCGTGTGCATAATGTATACATACGATATATATAGTATGAAAATTGTTACTGTTTGAATTAGATCTACAAGCTCACAATATGATGTGTTGTGAGCTTGTATTTTTGCTATTTGTCATACGATATAGAAGGCCTTTGTGGTTAAATATATGTTTAGGGGCAGTATTTGTGCTTCAAAGAATGACGTTTAAGTAATATCCAACCCTTCTGCACTCAAGTATTAAAACTTCCGTTAAATGAAATCCCCCTCAAAGTACACACGTGAATGACAGTGCGTGCCAGTTGAGTTATTCATTTGCTCACGGCTCTATTAGAAGTGACAGATGTTCCTCACAGAGAGTTGCATTATGATGCTGAAAGGTCCAGACAAAAACAGCTGTTTTCTAAAGGAAGTGCTTTCTGAGAAGCTATGGGGCACAATGTTGTTGAATAACACAGCTGTGTGTGTGTGTGTGTGTGTGTGTGTGTGTGTGTGTGTGTGTGTGTGTGTGTGTGTGTGTGTGTGTGTGTGTGTGTGTGTGTGTGTGTGTGTGTGTGTGTGTGTGTGTGTGTGTGTCGCCCGTGTGTACTTGTGCAACCATGTGTGTGTTTATGGACTTGGTCTTTTGTTGATTTCATTTGCCTGCCACCGTAGTTATGCAAGGCGATGCTTGCTTTCTGTGTCTCTGAGCACAAAAGGGACAAAACATCTTTGGTTTCCACTTGGCCTTTCATAAAATAATTCGTGGACTTATCTGACCCTTCCTCAAACCTCTCAGAATGGTACTTTCTGCTGTGGCTGTGTGAGCGTTAGTTTTTGAAACCCTATAGGCAGGGCTGCACATAAGTGGTGCGCAGGTGCGCATGCGCGGTAAAAATAAAAAATGCGCTGTCAATCAAGCGCCGGGAAGCGCTTCTGCGTACCAACAGCTGGGGCCGCCCAGAATGATTATTATGGCCAGAATACTAGAAAATGTTGTGGCGAGAGCATTTCCCACCGACTGCCACTCAAAGTGGCTACTGGCCCAATCACAGCGCGTCCTTACTCAAAAGGGGGAGGATCCATGCTGCTTTCTGCTAGGAGCCTGGGAGGAGGCGGAGGGCGGTTGACAGGAAAACCTTACACAAATAGTTTCGTCTTCTCTTCTCCGTTTCAGATAGCAAACTACTGTAGTCCCCGGTGTAAAAGGTCATGCTTTGGATGCTTTGCACTCTTCCCATTTGCCGCTGTGCTTGTGTTTGTTTTCCGGCTGTTGGAGCAGCATGGTTGCTCGTGTGCGATGCCGTCTCAAAACCCGAATCCGAGGCAGAAACCATATTAGCGTCTCTCACAGCCTAGGCACCGGCCACCGACTTTTTACGGGTACTAAGGTTTTAGTTCCGACATAGTGGAGTGGGAAGAGTTTAAAGCATTGCGGACTGGCACTGCTGCTGCCCAACATGAACACCGTGTCTCGACATACTGTGCCTTATTATCGTAAAGTCGGGTAGTGTACACTGTTTATTTTTGCACCGAGGAGCCATGTGTTTCTGACTGTCTGACTACGTACGTCGCCTCATCTAAAAACAAAAGGGAACTAGGGAAGCCTGATGTATGCTTCGCCGTACGATGTGTCGCATGTTAAAAAAATAGCTGATCTGCAAGCTCACAACGTGTCGCAACACGTTGTGAGCTAGTAGATTGGTTATTTAAATACAAAATAATAAAAAATCTAAATATTGCTTTGATGCTCATATCATATTATCCTTAGGAAGTATTAAGTTGTTAACTTGTTTTTATTATAATATGCATTCCATAGGGCTGGACCACACATGGACCTAGATTTTAGCAAATTTATATATTTTTAATAATGGGATGAATCTACAACAAGAGCCATTCTAGGGCTAAATCTAGAGTTGCAATACCCTCCATTGACTCCCCACTCATCCAATAAATATTGTTTTGCTATAAGTTATTCATCCCTCTTTTATCCATCTGGCGAGACGGGTCGCCGCATTTTAGGAGCACCAAGCAACTCCTCCAGGTGCTCTTCTGAGTACTAGACCAAAAAAGTTGTGTGCAGCCCTGCCTATAGGACTAGGTGTCTCTATTCCATCAGGTAGTTAACTGCATTCATCTGCTGTACCAGTCAGATATAAATTGACCCTGCATTTTTATAACCATTGCCTGCAGCATTTTTATTGTAACAATGATGTTGCAGCTAGAATAAATCAAACACACCTCAGGTATCTGGAATCAGATATATTAATCTTATTTGGATCTGGGCCTGGAATAGTGGCGGGCCTGCTCAGACCTGCCGCTATGGAGGACAAGGGCCATGGAGGGGGGGGAGAGAGAGAGAGAGAGAGAGAGAGAGAGAGAGAGGAGAGGGAGAGGGAGAGGGAGGGGGAAAGAGATGGAAAGAGAGGCACAGAGAGGCACAGAGAGGAAAGGGAAAGTCGTGCGGTAGAGAGAAGGGGATTACGAATATGAACCAATATTTACAGGAAAAGGGTTAGAAGAGAAAATGGGGTAGATTGAATTGGAGAGAAAAGTGATGTTGTGTTTGAGAGGGGTAGCCCAAATAAAGAAAAATTATTATACAGAAGCAAGGAAAAAAGTGATGGCAATCCATCCTTTTTATCCCCCGGTGGACACATTAACAGAGGGGGTTCAGTGAAACGTGTTGGCTCTTTTCATTTCCACACTTCCACCTCTGCCTATTCTGTAAAAAGGTTTGAGATTTATGTGACATTTATGTTTGCCCTCTCTCTTGCTCTCTAACTGTCATTCATTCATCTAATTTTTTTATCTTCCTCAATTTAATTCAGTAGATGCTCCTCTTTTGCACCCGTCTCATTTTGATTCCTCCCTACCCCCCCCCTCCCATCTCCGTCCGTGGCTCCCTCCTATATCCCCTCATTCCCCTCCGTCTTTCTCCCTCCCCGCGGTATAGATAAGAGCAAGTCCAATATGAGATAGCATGTGAACCCTAACTTCACCTCCATATTGTCTTATCACAGCCCACAAATGGAAGAGCCATTGCAGCGTGACCTGCCCTCCAATACAAGGGAAAGGGAAAGTTTTATTTTAGATTGAATCCAGCGTTTCGAGTCACCTTGACTTGTCTTTGGGTCTGTCTCTGGCACTCTCCCCCCCCCCCCCCCCCCTATTTTTTGATGCGTGACCGTCCGATTATCTCTCCTTCATAATGCATCTTCTGTCTTCACTTGTCTCTGTCCCCTTTCTGTCTGCCTCCCTGTGCTCCTATGTGTGCAGTGGAGCTCTTCTGTGGTTACTGAGCAATTGCCAGGTGCGAGCGTGAATTAGGGCATTGCAGACGAAGTTTGCTGAGTCACTGGGTAAATAAAGGTTGACATGGAATGAATCTTAAAACAAACTACTGTATGAGGTATATCCGGTAACTATGAACAGTACAATATATATGTGTCTCGTCCCTATTAAGAAAGCCTTAATGCTTTATAAAGTTTATCTCCTTACATTCTCCTTCCAACAAAGTACAATGTACATATATGGCAAAGGGTTGGACAATGGACACTCATTGTTTGTATCTTGTTTGAGTGGAAATGTCTTCGCTCAAATGACAGGGGGGAGTTTCCCTGGTTGGACGTAGCGCGTGGAAGGAACACGTTATTCCAACCAGTTCCTTTCCCCTCCATCAGGCACCCCGGCTGGCCAGGGGGAGGCAGTTTAGAGACCAGGATTACTGCATGTTTTTGTGAGGGTACCTACCCTAGGGGACACGGGGAGAACATGCAAACTCCACACAGAAAGGCCCTTTCACCAACCCTGCCTTCGGGTATGGGCACTGATGACGCGGAGGAGGAAACACGCTGTCATCTGTTTATCAAAAGGAGAGTTCTTCACAATGCTCTTTGGACACAGTAACTGTTCCCGTTTCAGTAATATCCCCTGTTTCAGTAATCAGTATGCAGTTCCAAACAAAGAAACAAAGATTTCACGCAGCAATTTACTCAATTTAGAGTAACAGCTTTACAAATATGATGCCACGTCTGCTACTGTATAGTTCAAAACATTGTAACACACCTAACCCACCAAAAAAGGGCTGCACGGTGCTGTGTTAGCGGATCTAAGTCTGTGGAAAAGGGGTGTAGGGATATCATGCAGGTATTGGGTTGGCATGCCCCTGCATGGTCAGTGAAAGGAGCACAGAAGTGTGGGGATGTGAGCATCTTGTGGAGGTTTGAAGGCTCAGTTGTAGAGGTTCTAGAACGCATGCAGGCAGACAAGCAAGGAGGGAGTTGTATTGTGTTTTTGCTTTTTGTTTTTGTTGCTTTCCAACCCTTCTTATCTCCTGGCATTTACAGATGATGTGTCCAAGTGCGCCAGAAGGGGCATTTTTCATCTGGTCAGTGATGGAGATTACGTGGAGTGTGCTGGAGAGCATGGAGGGCCTGTACTGTACATGATGGGGATCAAGCAGCGGTAATGCAGGTAATCCACCCTGCCCACATCCATCCATACAGACCTTCACCCTGTAATCCACCCTGCCCACATCCACCCATACAGACCTTCATCCTGTAATCCACCCTGCCCACATCCACCCATACAGACCTTCACCCTGTAATCCACCCTGCCCACATCCATCCATACAGACCTTCACCCTGTAATCCACCCTGCCCACATCCACCCATACAGACCTTCATCCTGTAATCCACCCTGCCCACATCCACCCATACAGACCTTCATCCTGTAATCCACCCTGCCCACATCCATCCATACAGACCTTCACCCTGTAATCCACCCTGCCCACATCCACCCATACAGACCTTCACCCTGTAATCCACCCTGCCCACATCCATCCATACAGACCTTCACCCTGTAATCCACCCTGCCCACATCCATCCATACAGACCTTCACCCTGTAATCCACCCTGCCCACATCCATCCATACAGACCTTCACCCTGTAATCCACCCTGCCCACATCCATCCATACAGACCTTCATCCTGTAATCCACCCTGCCCACATCCACCCATACAGACCTTCATCCTGTAATCCACCCTGCCCACATCCACCCATACAGACCTTCACCCTGTAATCCACCCTGCCCACATCCATCCATACAGACCTTCACCCTGTAATCCACCCTGCCCACATCCACCCATACAGACCTTCACCCTGTAATCCACCCTGCCCACATCCATCCATACAGACCTTCATCCTGTAATCCACCCTGCCCACATCCACCCATACAGACCTTCATCCTGTAATCCACCCTGCCCACATCCACCCATACAGACCTTCACCCTGTAATCCACCCTGCCCACATCCATCCATACAGACCTTCATCCTGTAATCCACCCTGCCCACATCCACCCATACAGACCTTCATCCTGTAATCCACCCTGCCCACATCCACCCATACAGACCTTCACCCTGTAATCCACCCTGCCCACATCCATCCATACAGACCTTCACCCTGTAATCCACCCTGCCCACATCCACCCATACAGACCTTCACCCTGTAATCCACCCTGCCCACATCCACCCATACAGACCTTCATCCTGTAATCCACCCTGCCCACATCCATCCATACAGACCTTCACCCTGTAATCCACCCTGCCCACATCCATCCATACAGACCTTCACCCTGTAATCCACCCTGCCCACATCCATCCATACAGACCTTCATCCTGTAATCCACCCTGCCCACATCCATCCATACAGACCTTCACCCTGTAATCCACCCTGCCCACATCCATCCATACAGACCTTCATCCTGTAATCCACCCTGCCCACATCCACCCATACAGACCTTCACCCTGTAATCCACCCTGCCCACATCCACCCATACAGACCTTCATCCTGTAATCCACCCTGCCCACATCCATCCATACAGACCTTCACCCTGTAATCCACCCTGCCCACATCCATCCATACAGACCTTCACCCTGTAATCCACCCTGCCCACATCCATCCATACAGACCTTCATCCTGTAATCCACCCTGCCCACATCCATCCATACAGATCTTCACCCTGTAATCCACCCTGCCCACATCCACCCATACAGACCTTCATCCTGTAATCCACCCTGCCCACATCCACCCATACAGACCTTCACCCTGTAATCCACCCTGCCCACATCCACCCATACAGACCTTCACCCTGTAATCCACCCTGCCCACATCCACCCATACAGACCTTCACCCTGTAATCCACCCTGCCCACATCCATCCATACAGACCTTCATCCTGTAATCCACCCTGCCCACATCCATCCATACAGACCTTCACCCTGTAATCCACCCTGCCCACATCCACCCATACAGACCTTCATCCTGTAATCCACCCTGCCCACATCCATCCATACAGACCTTCATCCTGTAATCCACCCTGCCCACATCCATCCATACAGACCTTCATCCTGTAATTCACCCTGCCCACATCCACCCATACAGACCTTCATCCTGTAATCCACCCTGCCCACATCCATCCATACAGACCTTCATCCTGTAATTCACCCTGCCCACATCCATCCATACAGACCTTCATCCTGTAATTCACCCTGCCCACATCCATCCATACAGACCTTCACCCTGTAATCCACCCTGCCCACATCCATCCATACAGACCTTCACCCTGTAATCCACCCTGCCCACATCCACCCATACAGACCTTCACCCTGTAATCCACCCTGCCCACATCCACCCATACAGACCTTCATCCTGTAATCCACCCTGCCCACATCCACCCATACAGACCTTCATCCTGTAATCCACCCTGCCCACATCCACCCATACAGACCTTCACCCTGTAATCCACCCTGCCCACATCCACCCATACAGACCTTCACCCTGTAATCCACCCTGCCCACATCCATCCATACAGACCTTCACCCTGTAATCCACCCTGCCCACATCCATCCATACAGACCTTCATCCTGTAATCCACCCTGCCCACATCCACCCATACAGACCTTCATCCTGTAATCCACCCTGCCCACATCCACCCATACAGACCTTCACCCTGCAATCCACCCTGCCCACATCCATCCATACAGACCTTCACCCTGTAATCCACCCTGCCCACATCCATCCATACAGACCTTCATCCTGTAATCCACCCTGCCCACATCCATCCATACAGACCTTCATCCTGTAATCCACCCTGCCCACATCCACCCATACAGACCTTCACCCTGTAATCCACCCTGCCCACATCCACCCATACAGACCTTCACATCAGCACCTCCACTCAGGGTGAATATGATACACACACACTCTGTGAAGAAAATACTGTAATATTCAGCTGTACTGCACATCTATGCGGGCACACGTGTATCCACACACACGCACGCACGCACACACACACACACACACACACACACACACACACACACACACACACAGGACACACACACACACACACACACACAGACACACAGACACACATAACTGTATTTGCATAAACAGTCTGGCCCACACGCATACTGTAGCATCCAAACAGGTAAACATGCTGTACTGTACAAAGTGTACACCCACACACCCACAATTAAATAAGCACACATAACAGAAGCTGTCAGATATGCAGGTGAACACATACAGTACTGTAACCTGCAACCAGTAAGCATGCACGCACGCACAAGCGCGCGTGCACACACACACACACCCTGGGGGTTATAAAAGAGGAATGTGCCACTAGACTGTAATCAACACGATGACCCACATAACCAATCACACACATGCACGCACGCACACGCACGCACACACAGAAAAATACTCCAAAGTTGTTGTTTTAGTCCAATCCGTCTGACGTTCAGATGTAAATAGTGATTTCTGATCGCATCGTGCAAGATATTACCGCTTTTTGTGAAAACTTAAGACATGTCGTCTGCTGCTCGTACAACTTTTTCTCTCGCTGTATTGGGCTGTATGCGGGCCGGAAGTAGTTGCCGCAAATTCACAGATATTGCCTGGCTCCCTGCGGTAATTTCACATGGACACCAGGGGGCGCTGAAAGTGTTAAACTTAGCGTTAATGGCTCTGCTCTCAAGATATTCCCTGAATGTTGCTAAGCAGCATGCTAAGCTAAATCAGGGAACACTATGCAAAATGTGCATTTATAGAGACGTACATTTAAATGAGTCATGTCTCATGATGGATTAATCATGCATCATCTTCTAGACACAGGCAACACAGGCTAACATGACATTGTAATGTGTTTTATCTCTGGGCTGTTTGCTGCGTCTCATAACATTGTGATTCCTCATCAAAGCCAGGCAACCCCTAGCTGGATATGCCTGCCGTCTGTGTGCCAACACATCTGCCAAGTCAGACCGTGTGTGTGTGTGTGTGTGTGTGTGTGTGTGTGTGTGTGTGTGTGTGTGTGTGTGTGTGTGTGTGTGCAATAATTGCTCTCACTAGAATTCAACATTTAGGGAATTTCTGGAAAAGGAGTTCATTATGCTGGTGTTTTGAGCAGCAGTTTTGTAGAGCTACGGCACTGTATGTGTAAAGATTTGGCATGTGGTTAAAAGGTACTGGTTGTTTAGGGGTTAGGGACTTGTAGTCAAATTGGGAATCTACAAAATGCCCTGGACCAACGTCCAAAACGGTTACTTTTCCAATGGATCCTGTGTAGTTAGTATTTAGTCACAAGCTCTTGTTTCCAGAATAGAGCAGAATCCCAGCTCTACAAATCAAAGTCCATACTGGCAAAAATTCCTCATTATCCCCATACTGACAGACAGACAGACAGACAGACAGGACCCCTCAGGTCAACAAACTTCCACTGTACCTTCGACAGGCAGCCTCTGTAGACATTTTTTAAGCACAGCTCAAGACCTACTTTTACACTCTTGCTTTTAATTGATATTTTTTAAATTCTTTGTTGTTCATGTCTTCACTGTATTGCATTACTGCTATTATTTAAAGGTTTTATTCCCTGCTTTTATTTCCTTTCTTCTTTCTCCATTGCTCTGTAAAGCACTTTGAGCTGCATTTCATGTCATGAAAGGTGCTATACAAATAAGGTTTATTATTATTATTATTTATATTTTATTACTATTCTATAGTATATTATTACTATTACTATTATTATTATTAATGACGGTGTGGACTAATGATTAATATTAGAATACATAAAAGCTAATACCAATAATACTGCGTGAGTCAGTGTGTGTGGTTTATTTTGTTTTGGTCACTTAAGAACCATTAGAGTTGTACAAAGTGGAACTTGTTCGCACATGATCTTGCCTATTGAGCCCAAAAGGTGGATGTCTAGAGAGAGAGACAGAAAGAGACAAAAGCAATACTCCTAACTTCCACCCTTGTGCGTTACTCCTCTAAGCGAGGAGGCGAGGATTAGATGTGAGTCTGGAGGAGCAAATCGTACAGTAGGTTGTATTTCTCTATTATCTACTACCAGAATTATAGAGGAAACGTCACTGTGTCGTCAGCAGTCGTCAGCAACGTCATCAGCTCATCACGGGCTGACCAGCACTCCACACCTGCCTCCAAATTTGCCACAGACTCTTCATCACTTCTTTGTCTTCTATAGGCTTATTATCGTGCCCTCAATGTCTTCACATATTGTACGGTTAATACCAGTAAGACGCCCTGAGGGCGAGGGCGCTGAAACAGGTCTGGGAATGCCCAGGACCTTTATTTATTTTTGTATATATATATTTCTTTTTCTTTTTACGTTTTCGGTCCGGGTTTTGGAGATATGACTTATATGCTCTAGTCTAGTATGTGAAGAGTCTGCCTGTGCTATTAATTCATTTTGGATACATTTAAAACACAGTGAACAGTTATAAGTCTTGCCGACCATGACTGTCTCTGTATCAAGAAGAGTACACTGTATGCACTCGGCCGGTCGAGCTTCTAGTGCTTATGAATTGAGCTGTATGACATGCACAGATGCTTCATAATCTTACCAAACGGCAGGGCAAAAGTGAAAGAAAACTAGGGTAAAACAATCGGGTAAAGAAAGAGCGCAGAAATGATGAAACGGTGGCTTCTGAAGAACATTCCACTGTGGAAGACCCCCTCTGTTATTTAAAGTGACACTTTTAGAAGTTCCACTTTATTTGCCCTGACTATATGGTGATGGTCGGATGGAAGAAAGGGTGTGTTGTGTGGTCATGTTCTTCACACACACACACACACACACACACACACACACACACACACACACACACACACACACAATACATCATTCTACAGAGGCCTCTGTGTTGTGGTGAAGCCCTGTGTTCACAGTACTGTTGACAGATGCACTAGGCTTGATTAAAGACATGTCTCTCTCTGTGTGTGTGTGTGTGTGTGTGTGTGTGTGTGTGTGCGTGTGCGTGATGTATCTGCAGGAATAGGTGTTTGTACATTTCCAAGTCATTAATTGCGGCCACAGGTTTTGTAAAAAAAAAGTAAATTAATCCACAAAACTAACGTAATTTGTATTGTTGACCTATTTCTAAAATATTAGTGCAACTTTCGTTAATTTTTTACCCCCATATCACTACGCCCAATAAATAGTTCTGCGTGATAGAGGGGTCAAAGTTGAACGAAGGTTGCGCTAATATTTTAGAAATAGGTCAACAATACAAATTACGTTAGTTTTGTGAATTAATTTACTTTCACTGCGTGGCCCCAGTGACTCCCACAAAATGACTGGAACTACTTCATATTTCACCAAAACCAGTACAGCTTAAGTTCATAAAAATCTGAACTATCCCTTTAAGCCCATATATGGAGATCCTTGATGTCATCAATATTGGCCAGCAACTCTACATCTCACCTCAAACCCTTAGATCTATGGAGCTGACCTCTTCTGAAATTCCATATGTTGATCCTTCCTCTTCTATCCTTCCTCTTTGATGTCTCCCTTTCCAAAATGCAGCAGCTAGAGTTTTAACTAGAACTAAGATGAGAGAACATATTACTCCAGTTTTGGCATCACTGCACTGGCTTCCGGTTGTTTTTAGGATTGACTTTAAAATTCTGTTACTTGTCTATAAAGCTCTCAATGGTCTCGCACCTCCGTAACTCCGTGACTGCCTACCTAGATATGTCCCTAGCCGCCCCCTCAGGTCCTCCAATGCTGGCCTACTTGAAGTGCCTAAAAGAATGTGCACAAAAAAGTATGGTGAGGCAGCTTTTTGCTTCTATGGCCCAACAGCCTGGAATAAACTTCCATTCGAGCTCAGACACGCACCCTCTGTAGACATTTTTAAATCTCAACTCAAGACTCACCTCTTCACCCTTGCTTTTAGTTGAGTTTAATTTTAATTTTTATTTATTTTATGTTCTTATATTCAATTTTGTTCTCTGCCATTGTTCTATCATTTTAACTACTTGTGTTTTATTGTATTTTATTTTTGTGTCCTGCCCTGTGAAGCACTTTGAGCTGCATTTATGTATGAAAAGTGCTATACAAATAAAGTTTATTATTATTATTATTATTTATTTTGACTGACACCTGTCCATTAAAATTCTAGACGGGCCCTCCCCAAAGTTATTAATGCAGACGCGCCCGGCAGCCGAGTTCTCAACAGGCCCGAAAATTAAGGCCCGGCCCTACCTTGGCCCTCATCAAACCCTGTACACTCAAGACACTGCCCCTGCTGCCACCCTTACATCTCCATGGAGCTGACCTGTTCTGACATTCCATATGTTGATCTGACCTCATCAAAAGATAGCACGCAAAGTTCACAAAGTTGTTATCTTGTAGATCAGTAGGGGTGTAACGATACATTTGAACAGAGATACGATACATGGTTAAATTATGCAACACATGGACGATATTGGTTCATTATGGCGATACGATTCAATGATTTGAAATCGATACAGTAACTATTTAGCAAATACATAAAATATAATATACACAAATGGCATTTGTACATTTAGCCTGTGACCCCCTGGGACTTAAATGGCATTTGTACATTTAGCCAGTGACCCCCTGGGACTTAAATGGCATTTGTACATTTAGCCTGTGACCCCCTGGGACTCCCTCAAGGACCCCTGGGGGTCCCCGGACCCCACTTTGGGAACCACTGTTCTATAGGTTGCATTTGTACATTTAGCCTGTGACCCCCTGGGACTCCCTCAAGGACCCCTGGGGGTCCCTGGACCCCACTTTGGGAACCACTGTTCTATAGTGCTATACGTGAGTGGCAGACAGTCTTTGTGTTCCATCAGAACACCTGCCAGCTCAGGAAAACTGATTTTCCACCGTCACTCAGCTGCGCTTTATCTTCACCATGTGTCGCATATCACACGCTGTGTTTGTGTTGTGGTTGGCTTCATATTGTAGATGTGTGTGTGTGTGTGTGTGTGTGTGTGTGTGTGTGTGTGTTTTTGTGCGTGCGTGTTATGCGCACACGTGTCTTTTTGTTTACATGCATATGTTTTTTTTTATAGTGTGTACTTTGGAGGTATGGCAGAGTTAAGTTTGCGTGTGTATCGGAGATAATGAAAGTGTGTGATTGGAGGGACAAGACAAGTGTGTGTGTGTTGTGTGTGTGTGTGCGCGCGTCAGCTGAGGCCAGGTATTTTGTACAAGACTGAGCCAATAGAGGTAAGCCAGGGGAGATATAAACACCAAACATGTGGAGAATGTTGGAAGAGGAGAGAGAAGGAAAAAGAGAGGCAGGAGAGTTTATTTTTCCTCTTAATTTTAATTGTTCCACGTACTCAAATGTTTTACTTAAGTAAAAGTATCAATACTGCAATATAAATACTAGAAATACAAGTAAAAGTCCGGAATTTAAAATGTAAAAAAATTGCATCAAAACCTATTTAAAGATGCAGTGATTTTTGTACTTTTTCTGTTTTGCATGTTTCTATGGAGTTAACATTACTCTAATAGATGCCCAGGTTTCTTCCTGAAAGGTGAAAGCCTTTGAGTCAAAAGGCCCAATCGAAATAACAACATTTTAGTGACATAACACTAACCCCTCCCACACTATCATACAACAACAGCTGTATGCGAGGCTTAAGTTCAGCTGGGTGGTGCTAAGGTGAAAACCAGGTATACTTAATGAACTGGTGGTTGTGGCCACATAAAAACATAATTGTAACACTTTCTGTACACTTTTTCTCTTCCTCCTAGTATCTGTATCTGATGATCATGGTTTAGGGGGGAAAATCACCCTATCTTTAAAGTATTATGCAGAATGTTCCATTTCAAGTTAAACATATTTTGAAAATATCGGATAGCAATAGCTATTTTTAAATAGCCGAAATATATATATAGGACTGTTAGTGTTATACAAAGTAACTAGCAAAAAACGTTTTCACATAAACTTAGTGGAGTAAAAGTCCAATATAAAGTAAAGTACAAATACCTCAAAATTGTACTTTGTACACACTTAGTGCCGCGAAGGCGATATAGCAGTGATAAAGCATTATATCAAAACCAACTGGCTGACACTGAGCACCAACCTGTACCCTGGTCACGTTGGCTAGGCAACGTCTGCGTCCTTCCCAGCATGGGGACGGATGCGTGCACACCCCATAGGAATCCATCCATTGTAGTTTCTTTGCTGCTTGTTTTCTCAGAAAAATACTCCAAAGTCGTTGCTTTTGTCCAATCCGTCCGATGTTTAGATGTAAATAATAAATAATTCCAGCCACATGACATGGTGCTCTGCGGTAAACATTTAGTCAACCACAATTTCCAATTTAGGCATTTAGCAGACGCTCTTAATCCAGAGTGATTTACAATATGCAATAACAAAAAGCATGGCAATACATCACATAAAAAGTAGTTATCATGAAACGCGAAATGCGTAAGCTATGAACATAACAGTGGAATATCTACGTATATAATGAAACTAGATACAAACTATACATACTATACTTTGCATATATACTATAAAGTGCTATGACTACATAAAAATGCAATTCTAGTGCTGTCTACGTAACATATACGCCTGTATAAAATGCTATCTAAGTCTACATAAAGTGCTATCTAAGGGGCTAGGGTAAGTGCTACGGGCCATGATGGAGTCTGAAAAGATGGGTTTTCAGACTACGACGGAAGATTGGGAGTGAGGTTGCAGTTCTAGATTGTAATGGGAAGTGCATTCCATAGTTTTGGAGGCAGAAGGGAGAAGAGTTTGGGACGTGTGGAGCGTTGTCCCGGCGTTTTTAGTGAAGGTACTTCCAGCTTCACTGCGTTGGCTGATCTGAGTGCGCGGGAGGGCTTGTAGGGTTCGTGTTGACATGTGCTGTAGACTGGGTGTTACTGATGGATAGGTTAGGTATATTTAGGTGTGTGTGTGTGTGTGTGTGTGTGTGCGTGTGTGTGAGTGCGTGCGTGCGTGTGTGCGTACACGCAGACTTTTTGTGGTTATACAGAGACAGATAGATGTACTTATTTTGTTCAAGGTCTACATGCATGTGTGTGTATAGTACATGTCCGTTGAACCTTTTGAAGATGGATAGGCTCAGTTAATAAGCTATTTCAAGGTGTTTTATTTTATGGTATTTTAAAAAGACGGGTACCTTTTCAAGGTGTTTGTGTGTGTAATATTGTGTCTGTGTACTGTATGTGAGTGTGTGGCCACTGTGGGGGCTCCTCTGAGTTACCTGACACTGGGGATTTTGCAATATATATTTTTGGAGATGTATCTGTAAACTGAGGTCATTAGGATGTGAACAAGGTTCTTAAGCTGACAGGCTGTGACCAGACTAGTTTAGTCACAAATCATGTGTCCTTGATAGAAAGACAGGCTGTGACCTCTCTCAACATACATTTCATACTCTCTCTCCCTCTGTTGTCCTTTGTGTCAACTCCCTGTGCCATGGTTTTTTTCCCTCCTATTTTTTTCAGTAGGGCTGAAGAGGCATTCTTAGTTGACTAATAGTCATAGGAATTTGACAACTAATTGATCAGCTGTAAAAATAATAATAAACTGGAAAATTGTACATTACTGTATATAGTACTGTATTGTACAGTCGTGCAGAGAAAAGCGTTATCAGGTTGAGAACTGAACATTCTGGAAAAAATACATTTTTATTTCTCAACTTTACAAGAGACTAGATCGGTGCCCATTTTTTGCCCCACTTGGAATGATGAAAGTTGGCAAAGGATGCCCCAACCAGTTATTAGGTATCCCTTTTATGTCAGGTATGCCAAAATATGGAGCATATGCAGATGTCAGAATATATTTGTGATGTCAGAACAGGCCAGCTCCATATATGGAGCCTGGGCAGGGGCCCTGTCCAGAGCCCGGGCAGAGGCCTTTTGTGGCGATTCTGGACAACCGTGGTTCCTACCAACTCAACAGCAGGCACTGCACTCCCTGTGGTGGGGCGGAACGTGTGTGTCGAATGTGAAGTCGGTGGGGCGAACGGTTCTCGAGTTGCGTGGATTACAGACATGACGCGTACCTACGTCAGAACATTGGTGTGATGTCAAAACAGGCCAGCTCCATATATGGAGATTTAGGGTTGATCTGGATTTGGGTTAGTCCGGAGCCTGGGCAGAGGCATTTGTGCTGGTTCAAGACAACCGTGGGTCTGAGTGACGGACTCGACACCGGGCACTGCACCCCATGTGGTGGCGTGGAACGCGTGTGTCGAATTTGTAGTCGGTGGAGCGAACGGTTCTCCAGTTAACGTGGATTACAGATTACAGACATACAGAGTCGTGTCGCATGTATAGAGAACTAGAGCGGTGCCCGGCTGTAGAGCACAGAGTCGGTAACGATGGAAGTTGGTGATCCATGCCCCACCCGACTATGCAATACCCGCCTCATTTTTGTTATCTTCTTATTGCGAACGCAGTGAGCCACTTACTATGACAGCAAGGGCTGAATGTCTGTGTGTGTGTCACGCTGTTACACCACCCGCCCGCCATCAAAGGGCGCAGCTGTAGCACACACACACACACAGGGCGCAGCTGTAGCACACACACACACACACACACAACCACACACACACGAGCTGCGTTCGCTTCCCGCGTTTGCGCGTCTTACTTGTATTGTATTATGTTTGCAGGGTTACAAAATTACAATAAATAAATCCCTCTTTTTATTCTTGATTCGTCCTTTGTGTCACTGAAAATAACAGCTAACAACACACCATGTGTCACGTTAGCTTGAAAATAAATGATTGTCTGCGTGCAGCACTGTTGTGTGATGAAATATAAATGAGGCTTTACCCAACTCTCCTCTCCACCCCTCCCTTTGTTTTATTCATCAATATCTCTCTCTCTCTCTCTCTCTCTCTCTCTCTCTCTCTCTGTGGATGGATGGCTGAGCTCCTAGGGGAGTGACAAAATCTCCAGCTTTCCATTTCCATCTTAATTACTCTCCAATGAGGTGCGAAATTATATACAGGTGTTCATATCAGGTGATCCTGATTGAATGTGCCCCCCTCCACACACACACACACACACACACACACACACACACACACACACAAGCCAAAATGGTATATCTTTTAATAATGTATTCGTTTATTTTGACATAGTACTATAGAGTACTATAGTACTTAGTGCTTGTTTGTGGAATGTTTTAGTTGACAGATTTATTTCTTGCCACTTTTCATCACCTTGAGAGTGTTATTTATTGGACACAAAGGAATGAATTACACACAGCCTTCTTTTTGTTGCCAATGCCACGTGTCATCCTTCGGCTCCAGTTCCTGTCTGTTTATCTAATCACGCTGTCAATGTTCTTTTGCGTTCTCTGTGTTTTCTGAAAATATAAAACGGCTGAAGATTCTTTTTTCTTTTTTAAACATACTGGAAATATCCGTTTCCTTACAATTTATTTTTGTTAACATATTAAATTTGAGTCCATATAGAAGTGTGAAAAGAAAAGATACTCTGTGTATACATTCGGTGAAAGACATGTTTAAAACATCCCCATGTTTTGAACATGTCTTTCACCGAATGTATATGAGCCAACAACATATTGCTATTAAGCATTAAAAGTGTAGCAAGCTGTGATGTGACTTCCCTCACCCGCAATCATGGAAACACCACAGCATGACTTATTTAACGGCCAACTAATATTGCAGGCTTATGCAAATCCTGTGACAGGTGAATGCTTTTTGCAGTGGAAGAGCACCTATACCGTCACCACTGCTCCTGCTTGACAGAGATAGAATGGATTAACTTTGCTCTCCCCATCTGTCTCCCCTAATGTTTAAGCAGAAAGGGGTAGATTTACACATCCGTACTTGGATTGACTGGATGGTGTCGAGTTTAATGTCGACATTAGCCTCAGTGTTAACCCTGAGAGCACACATTTATTGGCTATCTATGTAGCATCAAAAATATTAGTCTCTCAAGCCAGACAACACTTTCACAATCTTCAAAATGTTACAGCATTTCTGTATAACTGTGCCTCACAAACGTTGTGACAGGAAGCTGTTTATATCCGTTTGTCATTTGTGTTCATGAAAACATTTTTTTAAGATACCTTTTAAAATATGTTTTTGAATTTGCAGTTCTGAATTTAATGGCAAGCCTTTGACTAATTTCGACTGTAGGTGAAGTGCCTTTGGTAACAATACAAACTATTATAGAAGGCTATACTATATAGTATAGTATCCTAATAATATTGTAACAATATGTAAATATAATGAAGTTTCTTCCCTGAATGTGACTGTGTCCAACTGTCCATTGGGGGCCACTATATGCCCTAGCGCCGGGGCAAACTGAGCAAGCGCACACTTAACCCTAATTACCGTTGAAAACGGCTCACCAACATTATGTGCGAGAGTGTGAAATAAAAGGAATAATCCCCCTAATTCAGCCGAGGGGTGAGGGCGTCCACTAAACAAAGAAATCATAATAATAAAACAATGTCTCGGCACAAAATCACCCTAATCCGTTTAGTTGCTGCCTCCCCCCCTCCTCTTCCTCCCTCCTGCTGTTCTGATTGGATCAGCCCACATTGAGTTTGGACAATGACCTTTTTGGCCATTGGCCAGTTTGGGACGTAAGGTATGAAATGACTTGCAATGCATTGTTAGGACGCGCATACCGTATACATGCGCACGCACACACACACACACACACACATACACACACATCATTCTCCCAAGGCTTTTAGGTAGCTTAGCCGAACTTAAACACTCTGGATTAGTTGAGACGTGAAGGATTTTTAGCCAGCAAATCTGTTTCTTCTCTGTGTGACATGATCCTTCTCTCTCCTTTCCCTTTCTGCAAGAAGCTCACAAGCAGAGGAGAGGAGGAAAGACAGACGGACAGGGGAGGGAGGACACATAGGAGAGAGAGTCAGGAGATAAAGGGAAAGACATGCAGGTGAAACATGACATAGTTACCGGGTAGTAGTGAGTGAAAGAGTTTTGGAGGTTCTTGGTTCAGTTTTATCCCTTTGACCCAGGTAGTCCTGCACAGCCGATGATAATAATAGTAGTAATATTAGTAATTATTACCTCCACCAAGGGAGCTCGATAGTCATTTGCATATTTTAGCCAACTGCATGTGCTCCATCTATGTTTATACAATATACAGCCTGGTGACGGGCGGTGGTCAGATCTTGTTCAACAGTCTGATGGTAAGGGGGGGGGGGGGGGGGGCTGTTCAGACACCTTGGTGGTCTTGCCCTGAGACTACGGTAGGCCTTCATGCCTATAGTCATTGTAGGGGTGCATGTGAACCAGTGTTGTTTTCGCCGACTAAAACCACCATTTCACTGACGAAAGCTAAATGGAAACTAAATGAAAACTGAACTATGAGGACTAAAACTAAGACTAAATACATGTATACTGACAATTTCGTCAACAAAGAAAAACTAGACTAAAATGTTAGGAAGGGACTAGTTGACAAGAGATCCATTACAAGTCATTTTACAATTATTTGCATGCTGAAAATAGCCGATCTACAGAGAACAGTCATTACGACGGCATCAAGCCCGCCAAAATACATACAAAATCTGCTGCCAAAAACAACAGTTTGTGGCTGAGGGTGGTGCATATCCTTGATAGCGTGGCACGCTTTGACTTACACACCTCTTCCTGTACCGTTCCTAGAGGGAGGGAAGCTCCTCTCGCATTATGCACTCTGGCTGACCGCAGTGTTGTTTTTGGCAGCACATTTTTATTTTAGTCATAGTCATAGTCTCTTGAAACGTTTAGTTTAGTTTAGTTTTAGTCACATTTTAGTCACATTGAATGTTGGTCTACTTTTAGTCGACTAAATGTCATACGATTTTAGTGTTTTTTACGACACTTGTTGAAAATAGCCGATCTACAAGCTCACTACGCGTTGTGAGCTTGTAGCTATTTTCAGCAGTGTAAAATGACGTATACTGGATCTCTTGTCCACTAGTCCCTTCCTAACATTTTAGTCTAGTTTCTATTTGTTGACGAAATTGTCAATACATTTAGTCTGTTTTAGTCATCATAGCTTATAGTTTTCATTTAGTTTCCATTTGGTTTTCATCAGTGGAACAAGGTAGTCGACGAACATTTCTCGTCTTAGTTTCAGTCGACGAAATCAACGCTGCCGCCCGCTGTATAGGTTTTCCGTTGGCGGTTGCTGCAATTTCCGTACCAGTCCGAGTCATCTCTGTGACAATGGCAGAGAACGTGACAGAGTATGAAGGAAAGGCAGGGTTTCAGCTGCAGGCAAGACGGGATGTTTAGTTTTTCTTGCTTAGTCATGTTACAGAAACATCCCTGGAGGCCACTTAAAATGGTGACATATGTCCACATAACAAAGATGTATTGAAAACAATGGATGCATACACAGTAGTGCATTTGACCAAAACTATTGAGTTGAATGTACGTGTTCATTCATATGGAGACATTTGTAGGGTATTTTAACTTTTGGTCAAGGCTTTTCTGGGAACAAAATTACATTTCCCCTCAGTTCTCCAAGTTCCTGTGTGCTCAGGCCATTTGGTTTGTCATTTATACCAGGTTCCAGCACTGTTCTGCCAGTGCTAAGTTTGTATGTCGTAATTTTTCAGGTGTGTGTGTGTGTGTGTGTGTGTGTGTGTGTGTGTGTGTGTGTGTGTGTGTGTGTGTGTGTGTGTGTGTGTGTGTGTGTGTGTGTGTGTGTGTGTGTGTGTGTGTGTGTGTGTGTGTGTGTGTGTGTGTGTGTGTGTGTGTGTGTGTGTGTGTGTGTGTGTGTGCGCGTGTGCGCGTGCGTGCACAGCTGTGTTTGTGTACCAAGATACCATTGGCATGAATCTCCATATTGTGGAGGTGAGCCAGCTTGTGGTTTGTATTTCTAAGCGTTCAACCACACCCAATTTAATTCATTTTTACACACGCACACACACACACTTGCACACGTGTCATGTTTTCAGACTTTTCACACTTCCAATATTCCACTGACTGAGGATTCATGTCCGAACACAGACACTGCCTTTTACAAATTACAAACCATATGCCTTTGAACAGCTCTTTAACCCATAAGAGATCATTCAACATATCCTCAACTAGTTCAGAAAATCATTACTTTAATATCAACAAAGCTCAAAGTGTGCTTCTGAAATACAGAGAACAAGAGTTCTCTGCCACTCAGTCAGGGGGGATTCACACTATGGTCCCGGGTGCGCACTTGGGACCACTTTGCAGATGTTGTGGTATAGTGTGAACGATGCGTACCGTTCCCGGGAACGGATTGCCCAACCGTACCCGGAGAAGGTCCTGGGTTCGATTCCTATGGGCGCTGGGGGCGTGTTCCCTCCTCCGCGTCATCAGTGCCCATACCCGAGGTGGGGTTGGCGAAAGGGCCTTTCTGTGTGGAGTTTGCATGTTCTCCCCGTGTCCCCTAGGGTAGGTACCCTCACAAAAACATGCAGTAATCCTGGTCTCTAAAACTACCTCCCCAGCAGCTTGGATTCCTCATGCATAGAAGGAGGCATGAGGTCAGTCCGCACAATATGCCATGTGCTGCAGCTAGGACAAACATACCAAGGTTTAGTCAGTGACGTCACTGTTAACATACCAAGGATACTGTATGTATGTGACGTCACCGTCATATACAGACAATAGACAATGTTACATTGCACTGTTTAAGACCATCAGCTTTAGTTGTGTATTGTTGTTATGTTATTATTATAACTCAAGACAACGTCAGGAACACAGCCAAACTTTATTATTTGCTCTAAACTCTGAAAGTGACTCTTCTTCCGTGACATGACATTCTCTATCTCCCAAAGCCCCATAAGTCCACAGCGCCCCTCTGAGACACATCAGTTGAATGAAGTGTACCCGGGTGCGCTGTTGAATCTCGCCGTCTCGGCCAATGTGAATCATGGCCAGCGGGGACCAGGCAACCGTATTCGGGAACGGTTCGAATCAAACGGACTCAGTCTGTCTCAGTGTGAGACATTATTGTTTTATAATACTGTTTACAGAATGAAAGAATGTCCGATTTGTACCCTGCTATCCAGGTTGTCTACCACTTAATGTACTATTATACACTAGTATAAGCAAACATAGCCAATCTTAATGCGTGACATTGCGATGCTTTAAGATTGTCTATTGTCAACAAGTTTTTTTTTACCTCTTCTATTTTTACATATGATGACATGCTAGAGTTCTCAAACTCTGCCCGAAACCGACCCGACGTTTTCGGGCCGGGGCGGGCATAAAATGGATGCTAATCAGTAGGAAAAATAAATATATATTGCATTTTTTTAAATAATAATACCAATAATAGTTCTGTTCTGTCTGTTTGTGTATATATCTATTATGAAGATGGTGCTGACTGGCATTTCACTTTTACTCTGTGTAGAGTTCTCACATTCTGCCCAAACCCGACCCGACCCGATGTAGTGATCATGTTGTGTAATGTCGTCAGGGGATATTATCAGAATAATGTAAAATCTAGGAATACATTTCTTAGCAAGAATCTTCTTCAGCAATGTGTTTGTAAGGAGATTCTAGTAACGTATCCCACATTGGTTTCTATTCAAAAATCCTAGGGGAATTCACAGGAAGACAGCTGCTGAAAGTTGGGGTACCATCAACATCAACAACCAATATAAGGCAAAATGTTCTACATTTCATTATGCTTTAAGTATAGCATGTGAAGTGTCAAACTAGGGGGTTTTCATGATTCTGAATCCATTCATTCCAAGCATTAGTTTTGCACGAAAAACACTCCTTGGGCTAAATTCGGCAATAGCCACTTGCCCAAATGTGCCCCAAATTTTTGGCACATTTGGGCAAGTCACATGCTACTTAATGTATAATTGAATTTAGAACATTTTGCCATATAATGGTTGTTGATGGTAACCCAACTTTAGGCAGCTGTCAAAATTCCCTTAGTGGGGTTGAATAGAAACCAATGTGGGATATGTTAGTATATACACAAACACATTAGTGAAGACAATTCTTGGTAAGAATGTATTCCCAGATTATATTAAATAATATCCCCTGACTATAAGGACATTTGAGGATATAAAAAGTGTGTACAGTAGATACTGAGAGGAATGTCCACCTGTGGTTTGGCTCCATTGCGGGACAGGCCTGTATGTCGTCTCTAGGCCTCTGATATCGGGTCTGTGAAAGTATCCAAGACATCAGAACTATCACGTTGCCGTACTGTACTTCTTCAGACATGCACACACACACACACACACACACGCTCGCACACGCACACACACTCGCACGCACACACACACACTCGCACACACACACACACACACACACACACTCACACAGCCAAGTTTCAATACCTGGCACTTGAGGTGTTTTACCAGTCTTGAGTTGTGATTAGTGTTTGTGTGAGGGGGTGAACTCTCTAATCCCAAATCCATTATGCAGCTAATCCCTCCTCTTCTCGCGCCGCTGCAGTGGTCCACTCACACGCTTCCTCATTGTGTGTCTCTCGCCGCCTGCCAGTTACCGTGCCAACGGTTGTCAGTGCCTGTCAGTTACCATGGCGACCCGTCAGTCGTGGCGGCTCATGGCGTGTCACCGGCCTGCCACTCAGGCCGTGTTTTCTCAGTCATGGGGATCAATCTAAGTGTTTCCAAGACCTCCCGGGTCACGCAGGGGCCGTGACCCTTGACCTCATGCACCTCAGATGTTTTAAGGAGTGTCTTTTCTTCTGTCTGTCTGTCTGTCTGGCAGACAGACAGGCATACTTGTCTTTCTGACTCGGTCTGTCTGTCTGTCTGCACTATAAAATCCTAACTCTGAGAGTGTGCAATTGTGTGCATTTCTCATAGTTTTATGTTTGTATTAATGTTTAACTATATGTACTGTGTCTGTCTGTCTGTCTGTCTGTCTGTCTGTCTGTGTGTGTGTTTTGCTTATCTGTTAGGATCAAGTTCACACATTTCTGCTCCTACACAGTAAAATCCTGAGGGTGAATGTTAAATGTAAAAGTGTGAAAATGGACTTACAAAGGCCCTCTCTCTCTCTCTCTCTACATTGTGAGTGTTAGATCAACACTCTTTAGCTGTGTACATAAATCAACGTGTCGTTTTCATAACAACCTGTTCATTTGACACTGGCTGAGCTAACTCTTCTCACTATCACAACTTAATATCAGAATTCCCAGCCGGTGAACCTTGGATGAGAGTGTGTATTGTGTTCCATTCCGTGCGTGCGTGCGTGCGTGTGTGCGTGTGTGTGTGCGTGCGTGCCGCCACGCAGTTCAGATGAAATGTGAGAGCTTTATGCTTCTGGCAGATGTTGCCAGCGTGTTTGAATTTGATTCCCTTGTTGTTTGTTCTGAACATGTATTTGTAGCTGCGAGACGGCTTGAGGTTGATATTACACGTGTCGACATGTCAGTTTTATGGCTGCGTTTATTAATGGGGGAGTGTGTGTGTGTGTGTGTGTGTGTGTGTGTGTGTGTGTGTGTGTGAGACAGAGTTCTAGGACATATTTGGTTCGTGATGACTATTGGCACAGAGATGGGCTTCAACAATTGTGTCTCAACAGTAGACTGCAGGTGCACTCTGGACATCTCTCTCTCTTACGCTCTCTCTCTCTCTTCTTCTGTCTCTCTCTTCCTATCCGTCGCTCTTTCTTGCTCGGTCTCTTTCTGTCTGTCTTTCTGTGAGTTGTTCTGGTGTCTAATTATGTATGCATGATAATGTTAACTTGCCTGTGTGCATGCGCATTTGCATGTGCCTGTCTGCACATATTGTGTGTACTGTCTGCCTGTGCTCCCTATAGAGCAGGGGTGGGCAACTTTGACGATGGAGAGGGCCACTATAGTTCCACCCTCACTCCAGAGGGCCACTATAGTTCCACACTCACTCCAGAGGGCCACTATAGTTCCACACTCACTCCAGAGGGCCACTATAGTTCCACACTCACTCCAGAGGGCCACTATAGTTCCACACTCACTCCAGAGGGCCACTATAGTTCCACGCTCACTCCAGAGGGCCACTATAGTTCCACACTCACTCTAGAGGGCCACTATAGTTCCACACTCACTCTAGAGGGCCACTATAGTTCCACACTCACTCTAGAGGGCCACTATAGTTCCACACTCACTCTAGAGGGCCACTATAGTTCCACGCTCACTCCAGAGGGCCACTATAGTTCCACACTCACTCTAGAGGGCCACTATAGTTCCACACTCACTCTAGAGGGCCACTATAGTTCCACACTCACTCCAGATGGGCCACTATAGTTCCACACTCACTCCAGATGGGCCACATTGCATATTACTGTCGTTTGCTATATTTGAATTGAAATCCTGAATAGTTTTTTGCTATTTTTGAATTGGAATCCTGAAAAGTAACATTTCAAATGCATTTAGTTATACTTATGTTAACTTTATGAAGTAAATACAATAACATTGTACTATTCTGCTATTAATATAGAAGTAATGCAAGTGGGTCATGTGTTTGTGTGTGTGTGTGTGTGTGTGTGTGTGTGTGTGTGTGTGTGTGTGTGTGTGTGTGTGTGTGTGTGTGTGTGTGTGTGTGTGTGTGTGTGTGTGTGTGTGTGTGTGTGTGTGTGTGTGTGTGTGTGTGTGTGCATAGAACAAACGGCACAGTGGGGTCCTGGGGGCGTAGAGAGAGAGAGGCCTGCAGTGTTTACTGCACTGCTCATCTTCCTAACCCCAACCCCTCCTCACCTTTGACCTTTGACCCTAACCTTTAAGCACTCACCTGGTAGGACTGACAATCAGCCAAGCAACCTCTGATCATTGGTGCTTTTTTTTTTTTTTGCTCAACCACCATGACATAATAATAAATGAGAGGGGAAAACACCTTGTTTCTCATTTTTAGGCCTAATTTAGACCTAATTGTGATGGTGGCCTTTCTGCCCATTCAATTATGAACCGCCCCAGGTATAGATACAGTAGAAGAGATGGATTAGATATAGGTATCGTTTATTGTTCTTAAGGGGAAACAAGAGACAAGACAAACATAAATAGGTGCCTTGGATTATTACATTTATAGGAAAGTGTAGCAAAGATGAGTAATTTAAATATTTCCTTAGTTCCTTGTTTTTTTTATAAGGCACATTTTAAGATTCCGGGTAAGCGATTAGAGTGAGGAATGTCAATGTATACCCTGACTTATCTTTCCTAAACTGAGATTCAGAATTGTATCTGTCCGGGCTCTCGGGAAGCACAGTGGTAATATAAAGTATACCTGCCCGCCATCACAGAGTCTTGGGGTCCGAATCCAAGCGGGGAGGGTTTAGTTTAGTTTAGTTTATTAAGGATCCCCATTAGTCTACTCTACACCGTAGTGGAGACTACTCTTCCTGGGGTCCAGGCAAAAATAACATCACAATACAAATCATAAAATGCAGTACAGCAAACCTAAAGAACAACATTTATAACAGTAAGAAAAAAACAGATTTGTCAGTCCAAAAATACAAACATAATAATAACCTAATTTAATATAATTCCCTTTTCGAGTATTGCTGCCTTGAGTTTCCTTTTGAAACAACATGTAGGTCTATTTCTTGTTAGAGTCAAATGTGGGGGATTGCACGACAGTATGCAATTGCTCTGTACATGCCTGTTTTCTTTTTTTTGTTATCAAATTTTAAGACAAAAATCACAATAATACACGTTAACAACATGAATGACTTAAAGAAAACAAAACACATATAAAACAACACATAACAGCAAAAGCAAGGAACACAAAAACAAAAACAAACAATCCCACGCTCAACCTCTCTGCGCCGTGCCGTGTCAGTATGTCAGTATCACATCAGTGTTGCAAATGAACACTTTATAAGAGAAGATAAAGAGACAGATGGAAGATTTCCCTTTCCATTGATAATGATATGTATCTGTGAGATGAGCTTTGATCTTTACGGTGTAAACGTTCGGTATCATGAAAACAAAACGACATATCATGTCAGTACGCCTCAAGATTAACATCAACTGGCCTGGGTTATAACTCAGCGATCCAGGCACCTTTGCTGGCAATCCGGTCTGGCAGTGTGCCACGGGTTCGACTCCCGACGGCCTTTACTGCAGTTTACCCCCCACCCCCATCTCTCTCCCCCATTTCCTGTCAGCCTACTGCCTATCCTTCCATAAAAAAATATAAAATAAAGGCGAAAGCCACAAAAAAAACATTTCAGATTAACATCCAACAAGAGCGTTTAAACTTGTTTTTTTACATTGAATCAGTGCATCGAGGGTAGGTACCCTCACAAAAAACATGCAGTAATCCTGGTCACTAAACTGCCTCCCCCTGGCCAGCCGGGGCGCCTGATGGAGGGGAAAGGAACTGGTTGGAATAATGTGTTCCTTCCACACGCTACGTCCAACCAGGGAAACTCCCCTCTGTCAGGTGTAAAGGAGCAACTTGGACACTCAAGCATGAAGGAAGCATGAGTTCAAGTCCGTTGCTCTCCCCTTGTCCCCCATATATGGGGACTAGGTTGGTGGAGGGTGTGTAGAGCCCAGTATCACATTAGATGATTGACACAGGGGTGAAAAATGGGTTACAAAATCGTGGGATAAAAAATATATAAAAAAAAGAAAAAAAAGAATCAGTGCATCGAAACAGGAATGGAGCTGTATTTCACAAAAAGCATTGGATTAAAGTCCCTTTCTTAATGCAGACTTAGTTTGCACATTCTCATTCCACTCATTGTTCTTTTTGAATCACTATTAATCTATCTTTGTTTAGGTTTTTGGCTGGACTGCAAGAACGTTGCCATGCAGTCCCTGTACATGTACATTGTCTTGGCCCACTCTTTATAGTAGCCCACAGTGCAGTCAAACACTGACATATTATAGCAAATCTGTGATTGGCAGATGGCCTAAAATAGAATAGAACATTAAATTAATCAAGCCCACTAAGAAGGAAGTTCAGGCTACAGTTATTATTCTGACCCAAACTGTGACACAATTATGAATTATCACATCTTTTGGAAACATTGCAGTGTTAAACTCATCTGATGATTGGCATGTGGCCTAGATTAAAAAAAGAAAAGGAAATGGATTCCCCACTCTCTCTACTAAATCAATGTCTTGGGGTCAAGAGTCATACAAGGTGTCAAAACAAATCTTTCCACTTTTTCTCCCAGGCTCTCATTTCTACACCTGGCACTTTGGCATCGTACATTTTTTTTTTTTTAGTTACAGGAATGTCTAACATCTTAATTCTATTCGGGCTGTTTGACTACCCTTCAATATTAGTTGCTTTTTTAAATGTTGGCAAGTTTAGTTATTCATGAACGACACGAATAAATAATTATTTGCGATTATTTCACATGTCGATGATTTTATTTAGAAACCTTGATTCGAAAAATGAACATGTCGCTTAATCACGTTGTGTAATCCCTGCTCCGTTTGCTCATAACAGAAACGGCAGTTTAAATTAATGCAAATAAATCACATACAATAAAAATGTATTGTACGTGCACAGCGGGATAATGTAATGATCCCGCTGTGTATGAACCTTTACTCTACTGTTGTAGGCACCTCTGAATTATGGCACCTGTGAAATGCTCAACATGTAACTGTCAAGCATATAAATGGGGTCACCTCTAATGTGGTAGTCCCATTACTCCTCTGTACTCCCCAGCTCCATTGACCACCCTGTCAGCAGTGACAGATATATGGAGCCAATAGCAATAAGTGATGTAAGGCTTTATATATTTATAGTCTTTGATTGAATTAGAAACTCAGAACCGTCTGAAGTGAGTGGTACTGTACTGTACTGTACTGTACTGTACTGTACTGTACTGTACTGTACTGTACTGTACTGTACTGTACTGTACTGTACTGTACTGTACTGTACTGTACTGTACTGTACTGTACTGTACTGTACTGTACTGTACTGTACTGTGCAACAGTGACACTTGGTGGTGAACAAACGCTATAACGCTATTTCCATGCTCGGACACAGCCAGGGCCAGACCCAGGGACACAGCCACACACATAGCTGTCTATAGGAGTGGTAAAAGAAAAAAAAGAGTACACATTTTCATTTTCACCGATCTTTTTAAGCACTTTTTAGGCTCTTCCTACCTGTAACTGTCAAGCGAGTTTTAAAAACACAGCCAAACTAAACATCAAACAGCTGCTTTGTCAAATTAAAAAAGAACAGGTAGTGCATATTATAATGAATCTGAGCATCTTCATTAAATGAAACCAGTGTGTTTTCTGCCTTCACAGCTGTGGAAAAATGGCAACATTTCAGTGGAAAAGGACATCAATTACCATCTGGCACAGGTTAAACTCATTCCTTTTCATGTATCATTCAAAGTTTGAAGAAGAGCATGAATTGGTGAAAATAGAAATAGACCAACTGAATATTTGTGCAGGAAAGGTTGTGGCTAACATTTCCTTTCACAGTAACCATTGCATCGTGTGCACAGTTTTCAGTTTGTCTTATTTTGTATTTAAAGTCTGTTTTCAATATTATTTCAACTTAGAACAACGTGTGAAAATGTAGACCCTGCATTTGGAGACCTATAAAGTACAGTAGGGGAAAACTAATCTGACAGTAATAGTTTGAAACTTGTACTTAAACTCACACAAACACATAGTCAAGTTTGCTGTCTCGTTGTTTCGCAGGCTTCGGTTCCAATGTTGGTGTGAATTCACCCCCTCCGGCTCCGCCCACTGTTATCAATCATATTGACTCCTGCTGAGATTTACAGTTCCTGTCAGAGGTGATAGATTTATAAAGCCACGTGGCTCAGCCCCTCCCTTGGCCCATGTTGAAACACACTGGATGAGTCACAGGATGCGTGTTAATAGGGGCATAGATCAACAGGAAGCAGGGTAAATTCACACAAACACACGGCACTCGCGCATACCTATACACGGGTATAAGCATGCATATACCATAGCGTAGTACTGCATGTGTACAGGCGCATACTTTGCACTCAGTTTTACAAGCACACATTTAAGCAGGTGAACACACACACACACACACTCAAGATACTGAACCCCTAATTGCTCCTGATGTGCTGGTTGATGCCATGGTAAATGGTGCTTTTTTTATATAGCGCCTTTATCCAAAGCGCTTTACAGAGATTGTGCATTACATTCACCCATTCACACACACATTCATACACTGATGGCAGCGGAAACCATGCAAGGCACCAACTAGCACATCGGGAGCAATTAGGGGTTCAGTGTCTTGCTCAAGGACACTTCGACAGTAACTCTGGGGGAGCCCGGGTTTGAACTGGCAACCTTGCGGTTGCCATCCAGGCACTCTACCCCTGATCCACCGCCGCCCCTTGCATGGTTTCTGCTATATAAATGCGCCATTTACCACACACACACACACACGCTAGTTCTTAAGCACTATACTACAAAATAGCTAAATAAGATAATAATATCTACTTATAGATTGCCTGAAGATTAGACGGCATACTTCTGTAATGTAATTGAACTGAAATAAGGTTTTCATCAGTCAGATTCAATCAACACTGCCCTGTTCGCTGCCTTTCATGCAGGTTGGCAGGCGGTCTGTTGCATTCAATTTGTTCCAACCAGAGTAGGATAATCATGTCATTGCCTTCATCTGAGAGCTCAAAGTCAATGATATTAAGGATATCTCTGATAATTGGTTCGCTTTCTCAATTCATAGCTTTGTGTCTGACCTATCTGCAAGCACTGAAAGTATTGTACAAAATGTTGCCGCTATAGAATTCTGTCCAAAACTAAACATATTAAATCAAACCCTGGAGTCTACACAGTCTACACAGGCTCCCCATTCAAGCCAGATCCCGGTACTTTCGCTCATACAAAATATTGCATGGGGCTTGCACCATCCTACCGTTTAGAACTCATTGCACCTTACATATCATCACAAGGCCTTGAGTTCACAGACTGCTGGTCCGAAGATTACAAAGAGAACCACAGGAAACAGAGCTTTCGCAATACCGTGCCTCCCCTTCTGTGGAACGCTTTCCCGAAAGGAAATCAAGGATGCAAATTCTTTGAAGTCATTTGAGTCAAAACGTAAAACACATTTATTCTGCTCAGCATTAGGCTGCCCTTATTGCTGTGGCCCACAAACTGGCCCTACCACACTTTTGATATCTGTCTGGCTTAAAATGTGTTATTCATTTTGTCTTGTAAGCCATTTTACAAAGGCGGTTATTTAACCTATACTTGACGCATGGTCCCCCAGGGCTATACAGCCCTGTTTTCCCTCTACACTAAATATCTATGTTTCTGGACCTTTACTTACTTACTTTCTTCAGTCCCTTATCCACTCTTGGCTCTTTCCTTTTCTGCCTCTCCTTCCTTGCTACTGTATGTGTCTTACAATTTATCTCTCTCTGTCTCTCTCTCTTTTTCCTCCTTTCAATTTCCCTCTGTCCCCATCTCTCCCTGTCTCCTCTTTCTCAATGTTCCTGTTTGTCTCTGTTTTATTTCTCTTCGTCTTTCAGTCTTCCTCTCTTCCTCTCTCTCCCCTGCTGTCTCTCATTAGTGAAAGGGGAGAGGAGAGGAGAGGAAAGGTGGAGGGGAGGCAATGGGGAAAAGAGGAGGAGTGTTTAACTCTGAGAGTGTACAAGTTGAACCAACTCTCTGAGTTACAACTGGATAAAATAACACATTATTGTATAGAGAATAGGAGATACATTGAATTGAGTGTAAAGTCCATCCGTGGTTATAGTCGCCTGACGCCTCACTCGGGTCTCAAGCTCACTTCTTTCTTCTGAAACTTTCTTCCAAACTTTAAGTTGTTCAATTACTATTGCCTGCCCTACTTAGTCACGTCAGTGTAGGACAGTGTAGGAGGATGAACAACAAGCTGACATGAATCATCCTGTATAGTTTCCTGAAACTGTCTGGTTTACTCTAGAGGATCTTTGTGTGTGTGTGTGTGTGTGTGTGTGTGTGTGTGTGTGTGTGTGTGTGTGTGTGTGTGTGTGTGTGTGTGTGTGTGTGTGTGTGTGTGTGTGTGTGTGTGTGTGTGTGTGTGTGTGTGTGTGTGTGTGTGTGTGTGTGTGTGTGTGTGTGTGTGTGTGTGTGTGTGTGTGTGTGTGTGTGTGTGTGTGTGTGTGTGTGTGTGTGTGTGTGTGTGTGTGTGTGTGTGTGTGTGTGTGTGTGTGTGTGTGCGTGCGTGCGTGCGTGCGTGCGTGCGTGCGTGCGTGCGTGCGTGCGTGCGTGCGTGCGTGCGTGCGTGCGTGCGTGCGTGCGTGCGCGCGCACGCACGCACTTGTCGGGGTCAATGAATGCGTGTTAGAGAGAGTGAGTGGACTCAGTGGAGTGAGATAGAGAAAGCTGACTCTGCTGCAAAAGTGTTACCTAACTCCAAATGCAGCTATACTGTTTGTGCAGTGCTCACTTAAATTTGCCAGATCAGAGCTTTTCTCAAATTAGGGTCTTATCAAGCCCCGAATATCGTATTTATGGCGCATTTTGAGCCATACTGTTAGTAAAGTCTGCGTGCACGTGTGTGTGTGTGTGTGTGTGTTATGTGAACGGACCATAATAACAGGCCTTAATTTTGGGTTGAAGTCATTACCAGAGCACCGAGACATATGGGAGCCGCTCCAAACGTACCCGGGATTCACTTCTTGTAAACGAAACCGGAACCGCTGCGGGTCGGTTCGGACCCGCTGACGAAAACTAAATGAAAACTAAGCTGTGATGAGTATGACTATAAGACTAGATATATTGACAATTGTGTCGACAAATTAATTTTTTTACACTGGAGGCGTTGCCTTCATCCATTCTCTCGTCGATATGACAGTCAATATGACAGATGAACTGAAACATGACAGATTAACTGAATCATGACAGATGAACTGAATCATGACGGATGAACTGAATTATGCGCTGTTTTTAAGTAGATTATGAAGTACGTTAATTTATTATCGTATGTTGTATGTTTCTTATCTGCCTATTTTTTTTAATCCTGACCCTGGGAGCTGCGCTCCAACATTACCTATATGCACCTGTGCAAATGGCAAATTATTGTCCCTCATCACTTCCTTTATTCAACTTTCTCTGTCTTACACACACACACACACACACACACACACACACACACGCACGCACACACGGCAGGTGCGACAACTGCTGAGTTTCTGCCTTTTGCTAATTTGACATATTGTGTGTCATCTGTGGTTCACTGCACAGTGCACACACACACACACACACACACACTCTGCAGAGAGTAATAGTTCTTTTTCAGGAGCAACTGAAAAGGTAGAAAGCAAACTGTGCTGTTTGTTTAGAAAGGCAGTGAAGCAGGGCAGAACGACCACGAAGGAAAGAGGACAAGGAGAGAGGGGGGGGGGGGGGTGCAGAGGAGGAGAAAGGAGCGGAAGGAATGGAAAAAAGGAGGTGATAAAGGAGATTCTTGCGTGCGTACGTGCGTGCGTGTGTGCGCTTTTATGGGTGAGAGGAGTGAGACAAGGAGGGGTGAGAGGGGTCAGACCTCCCCGAAAAGGATCTCCAAAACAAGAGAGCAAGGTGTGTGTGTGTGTGTGGGGGGGGTCTTATATAGACCATACAGTCCACAAAAGACCTTGACAAATTGCATATTTGGAGTTGCTTCAGAAGTGAAGCAATCGTGTCTCTGTGGTATGTGGTGTTTTCATCATAAAGCATTGAGCAGACCTGCGTTGGTTTGCAGCAGCAAGCAAGGGGACGTGAGGTCACTGCTTCTCCCAACACTTCAGTGGAAAGCAGGTGTGAATGTACAGTGACGGAATGGAATTAAATGTAGTAGAATAGAATATGTTTCCATGCCAAGGACCCCCCAAATACCCATAGCTTCTTGCTGCAGACGCCCCATTGTGAATTTGCTTTAAAATACAAAATGAAACATTTAAATAATTTTGTAGTTTGTCAACATCATGGTACAGTAATGGGATGAATAGATTTTGAATTCTCTCTCTCTTTGGGGGCGCTCTTATCATCGTACATCATCATGTCATAACATATAGATATGCTCATATGACGTACATTCTCCCTTCATTGTCAATGGGAATTTAATGTTTGTGTATAAGACGAGAATCTACACTGATTATAGGATGGGCTAGCGTCCCTAAAAAATGGAAGAGGTAATAAAAAAGCATCCTAAATGTGCATATATAGTTGAGCTGCATCTGGTGTATGCAGAATCTTCTGGTGTAGACGCGGTGCATGTGGTCAACAGGACTGATTGGTGACACACACCTTGAGACAGAACAGAATCCATGTCTTCATCAGCGGGTATGTTAGCTATTGTGTTGTACATTCCAGCCTTTCTCCGCAAAGAAGACGACACCTTTTGCTTTGTCTGGTCCAGACGCAACAACGTGTGTGGTCAGTTGCTGCATGCGTGCGTACGTGTTTGAGTGTGAGTGAGCAGTGAGTGAGCATTTACTTCTGTGTGTGTGTGCATGTGTATCTTTCTGTCTGTATACTGATGTGTTCGTGAGGGCCTGCATGTGTGTGGTCAGGTGTGTGCACGTGTGTGTGTGTGTGTGTGTGTGCATGCGTGCATGCGTGTGTACAGTATACCTTCCATTAGTTGAACAATGTAGAGTGAGCCATGAATGGACACTACTGAGTGACTGAGTTACTGCATCCGTCCACTACCTCCAAGTATTGGAGTGTGTGTGTGTGTGTGTGTGTGTGTGTGTGTGTGTGTGTGTGTGTGTGTGTGTGTGTGTGTGTGTGTGTGTGTGTGTGTGTGTGTGTGTGTGTGTGTGTGTGTGTGTGTGTGTGTGTGTGTGTGTGTGTGTGTGTGT
>NC_139705.1:27104169-27119169 GCF_964188405.1 Protomyctophum parallelum | reverse complement strand
AAACAAGTTGAATAAAACAGGCAGCCTGTAAACAACAGATCCCAGATGGACATGCAGTCAGAGAACATATGGGAGGTGTGGCGGAGACTGGCTGGGTTATTAATCTCTTTGACAGATGCCATGGAGCATGTTGTGGAGGGGAAAAGGGAGTCATTTTGTTTCGAGCTTTTCCCAGAAATGAGGTGATAAGTGAATGATGGACGTTAGGGTGGAGGGAGATGAGTAGACGACGTCATTCCAAACTCCTTCCACTTCTCTGGACAACTTATCTCACTGCTTCCTACTGATTCATAGAATGAGGCATTGTTTACTATACAGTATATTAACCACTTAAACCCTATACTTTATTGCCACGAATCCCTCAAAGTGCGTTTTAACAGCGGGAGAACAACGGCGAGCAACACTTGAATTTAATCGCCCACTATCGCCGGACGATGAATTACTTTCTATCGCAGCCGTTCGCCGCTAGTGGCCGGGCCCCAAAAATATTTAAAAAAAAAAAGAAAAAGGAAAACAACTACGTTCAAAATTCCCTGTTATATCTATATCCAGTGTGTGTGTGTGTGTGTGTGTGTGTGTGTGTGTGTGTGTTCATCATCATCATTTTTCGACCGCGGTCGAGATCGTGGATTTCACAATATTACGCCAGACTTCCCAGTCCTTCATTGCCATCCCCAGTATGTATATACACTAGGTAAACACATTATTAGCACCTGATGATTGAACTCTTTTGTTATCAGTGCATCGATTGTCTATTTTCATTTATTTTTTAAACGGGAGATAGCAGGTCTCTGGGGATGTTGGAGAAAGTGTTGCTGCTGACTGCATGCATTTTCCACATCATCTCTCCCACCGAGAACCACCAGAGCATGTAACGGAACAACTCTGCCACAGATTAGGGTGAGACTGGAGGTCAACTCGGAATGCCAGGTGTTTAGTGTAACAGATCTGCTCGTGGTCACTGTACATTTGTCAGTGCCAAGGCCAGGCAGATATAGCTACTGGTACAGTAGCCCCCCCGACCGCCTGTCTGCAAAGCGTCTTCATGCAATGCATTTGTTTGGCGAGTCAGCAGAAGCAATATCATGCACAGACAGTTTTGAGATGGGCGAAGAGTCCACTCCAGAAGAGTCCACTCCAGATATTTTCCAATACCAAAGCATTAAGAACATTGGCGTGGGGTAGCATGTGGTTTATATTGCCTATTGAACATAGAGAGATTATTGTTTATGTGGTTTAGTTATGACAGAGGTCAGAGCGGCTTGATGATTGATGGTAGAGGTGTACAGGTATAATTGCATTATGATATGATGAGTAATAATTGTTTTCTAAATTACAGAAGTAGACAGATACCTCACTAATACGGTAAGTATATATATATATTTTTTTTTTAAGACATTTTTTTGCGGCTTACGCCTTTTTTATTGATTTTTGAAGGGACAGACAGTAGGCTGACAGGAAACGGGAGAGAGATGGGGGGATGACATGCAGTAAAGGCCGTGTCGGGTCCGGGAGTCGAACCCGCGGCACACTGCGACTGGATTACCAGTCCGGTGCCCAGACCGTTACGCTACGGCCTGGGCGTATATTTTTGATTTAATTTTAGCCTGCCATTAAAATAATAGATAGTAAAAAAGGTCTCAACTTTTTGGGAGAGTTTTTACCAGGGATTACGAGGGACAATAGGGCATGCAAACCTCGCACCTTTGGTATGCAAATCCGGGGGTTGCGCCATTTTGAAGGTGATAAGTATACCTGGCCAACGGATAGGCATCTCATAGCAGAACAACAACAGTGCATCAAAAGTATTAAGCCAACAATGTTACGAGCAAGCTTCAAAAACATTTGAAAGTGTCTTTTATTTGAAAACAAGGCACATTTACATGTTACTGTACATTAAAAAAGAACACGGCCTAATATATAAAACTAGTCGCTACAGCTAGAGCATAAACTAATTTTCTGAAGGGTACAAAAGCAGCAGGTTCAATCATCATAGCACATGGATTCTGAGATGTGCACACCATAGGCTACCTTAAGATCTGCCCAGATGTGTAAAATAGTGTGTAACTCTCTAACAAGCAAACGCAAGGCTTAGGAGTGCGATGAGGCTCACTGTGTGTATGCAAGGATGCATCCGTCTCAGTGATGTTTCTCCTCTTGCACAGCACAATTTGAAGACAAATATTCAGAACAATGCTTATTTGAATGGTAGGCTATAATGTATAAATCTGGTCTTTTTTATTAGACATCTTTGCAATGTTTTTTTTCATCAGGTAGGAAAAACTTATCACTATTTGTCCCCCCTTTTGTTTGCAAAGTCCCCATCCTACCCATCATCATGGCAGATGTTCCTTGTAACCATTAGCAACCATTCTGCAGACATTCCGTGGCAGGTTTCTGTAAGTTGCACAACTTGTGTAAGTTCCAGACGTGGTTGAGATGGGGTGAAATGGGGGTGAAGTAAAAGGGCTGCTGACTGCAGAGTTCCAGAACAGAATGCTACAGTACTGCTTACATCACTGAACAGTGAACACACTGGTGCAGGCCACACCATGAAATACTTGGTGTTCATTTAACTCCCAAGAGTGTACAAAATGGATCCAAATAGACCCGGCGGCGCAAGGGTTCGATTTGTGCACTTTGCAGTTAATTTCACTGTGTGGGAGGTTGAGCTGATGGGAAGAAAAATATGTGGCTAGGCAAAACAAGGCAGAGGAAAGGTTTTGGAAAAGGATGCTGACCCTATCAATTTCCATCTAAAATCTTTGGAACACATGCTAAACCTCAACTTTTTTTTCAATGTGGTTTTAGTTTAAGACTTACAGTGTATAACACTTTCCTTTAGCCAAGTCCTCTTTCATGCCATCACTGTTTAGCAGTGATTGTTTTGATAAAACAATTGAGTGTGAGTACCTGCCCACCATACGATAGAGGTTATGCGCATGCATAAAGTGAATGGAAAATCGAGTGGCAAAGTGAGTTTAACATAGTTTAATGTCGTTTAATGCAATCAGATAGGACCTTTCTGTTTGGATGTATGGGCTATCGAGGCCAGAAAGTAGTTTTTTGCCACTCAGTCGGCTTTCCCACATTACTTTCGGGTATATGATCATGATGTCATGCGCATACCCTCTATTCCAATAAATTGTTTTAAATGGCTTGACCCACCATGGGGCAGTCTGCCGGCAAAGTGGTAAAGTTGGTGCCCACCACCACCGCACGGTTTGAATTTTCCTGTGCATCCGGGCAGAGAGAGTGATGGTCTCTGTCACTGCACTAGTGACTCCTACAGGTTGATCAGAGCGCGTGTTGAGTGCAGGGTGCAGAATGCAGATTCTGCAGAACTAGGACGTCCTCCTGGTGAGACTCTTCGCTGTCAGGTGAAAATAAGTGGCCTTGATGTCGTATCAGAGGACCAACTGCAGGAGTTAAAGAAGTGTCCTTGACGTCGTATCAGAGGACCAACTGCAGGAGTTAAAGAAGTGGCCTTGATGTCGTATCAGAGGACCAACTGCAGGAGTTAAAGAAGTGGCCTTGATGTCGTATCAGAGGACCAACTGCAGGAGTTAAAGAAGTGGCCTTGATGTCGTATCAGAGGACCAACTGCAGGAGTTAAAGAAGTGGCCTTGATGTCGTATCAGAGGACCAACTGCAGGAGTTAAAGAAGTGTCCTTGATGTCGTATCAGAGGACCAACTGCAGGAGTTAAAGAAGTGGCCTTGATGTCGTATCAGAGGACCAACTGCAGGAGTTAAAGAAGTGGCCTTGATGTCGTATCAGAGGACCAACTGCAGGAGTTAGCGGTGACATGACAAGGGACACTGCAGGGAATCAGGAATTGGCATAACTACTAAATTGGCATAAAAAAACGAAACACTAAGAAGAAAGTTTCTTTCCCATTTCCATTGAGCCTGTGCTCAAGAAATAAAGAAAGAAAGAAAGAAAGAGAGAGAGAGAAAGAAAGAAAGACGGTTACTGTAGCTCAACCGTCTGGGCACCTGGACTGCTGAGCCAGCCTGACGGCGTGCAGCGGGTTCGACTCCGATCCCGATGGCTTTGGCGCGTATCTTCCCCCCATCTCTCCCCCCATTTCCTGTCCGTCTACTTTAAGCCTATCAATAAAAAATATATATATATTTTAGAAAGGCTTGCTTTTTTTCCCCCTTTTTTCAATAAATTATCCTAAATGGTCTCACAATGGGTATAGAAATTTGTAAAGAATGGAAGAGCCAGAGGTTGCTGACAAAGCGAAACTATTTCTAAATATGTATGATTAAACTATTTACATACAAAGACAAATAATATAATGGGCTTAGATAGCGCTGGCAAATAATGTAATGGGGGTTAGATAGGGTTGGGATTTTTTTTGCTGAGCGTGCTTTATTTTCCAACATTACAATAACGCTCATTGCAGAACTCCACACAATGCATGTATCGCCTGTATATCCCCCATGTATTACTGTATAGCAGAATGTGTCTGAGGCTCTGAGAAGTAAACTACAAAAGGCTGTTATAGACGGAGTGACACAGGCATTCTTCTCGGCTGGATCAGCGTCTGCTTATGAGGGTGAGTGAGGGTGTGTCCGTATAAGGTGTGAGAAGGGTGAGCTAAATAGATTTCTTGGCTGTATAGGCCTATATGCTCTTTCCAGATTTCTAGCAGATTTTTAGCAGCCAGCACTAATCTAAACCTCAGCCACGTCCCTCTGGAAGAGATTAGGAACAACAGATCAAAGAAAGAAATGAAGAAAAGCATGCTGGGTGACAGGAAGTAGAAGGTGAATAAAAAGGGTGCTGGGGAAGGCAGGAGGTAACCTGACTCGGCCAGATGGCGGCAGCAGTGAGTTCCTCCTGCTTCCCATCTGGTCTCTCTCGGGCAGAGACGATGCACTCCGATCAAATTCTCATCGGAGCGAGGCGGGATCAACGCGAGACTGGTGACGTATTGTAGCCAGGCCACAGCGCAAATGTAAACACAACCGAACAGGACTGCAACTCAAAAGTATTATGGAGATATCAGATTTTTGTCCCGCTGCTTCGGGTTCATTGTTTCTGCTTGTAACTAGTAAAAATCACTAGAAGTGAAAGCCCTAGCAGGAGGTAGATGTGTATGAAAAGAGGATATATGAATAGATGGAAGAGATGAGGATTTGGGAAAAGAGGATATATGAATGGATGGAAGAGATGAGGATCGATGGAAGAGATGAGGATAGATGGAAGAGATGAGGATTTGGGAAAAGACTATCAAGATTAATGTTTTTTTCTTTACTGGCAAAAATACCTTTATACTGTATCTATCTGTATGTGGCCGTTTATTATGGCTGCACATACAGTTTATCAAACACTGCATTCCAAAGAGCTCTCTTTCCCTCGTTCTGTACCCTCGTATCACTCACCGCCTGTCCCACAGGGTTGGCTCACCCTTTTGACAGTAGCCTCGGTACTAGCCTCGGAAACCCAGAGTCCAATTTGGCATACAGTAGTGCAAACGTCGCTCAGTCTCTGCTGATTTCTGATGGTCTGCACCTTTGTTAAATTGACACACACACACGCGCACACACATACACACACACTCCTCTCTCTCTCTCTGTCGCTCTAATTAATGAATGTCATGTCCTGCAGCTGTGCCTAGATTCTTCCGGTGGATCCTGCCGGGAGCTTCCTCCCGTAGGTGAAGCATAGGTTCCAGTCTACCTCGGTACTAGCTCAGATCGGTGAGCCAATATTATCCAGCGCAAGCTCCATGCGCTCTAGACCAGAAAGCACGCTGGCTGGGTGGGCCATGCAGGCTATTTTGAACAGGCATCAACTAAATTTACTTATTTGCAACAGAACAATATTTTTTGACCAAGGTCACATTGTTGGACAGGTAGGCACATTAATGCTACTGTGAGGGGTACAGTACTACTGAATGATAGACTTTTAACCCTTAACCCATTTAGGCCTGACATCGACATTTTAAAAATGTCTTCTAAATCCTGACGGTTTTCTGAAATACCTATGTTTCTGTATCAGTGGTGCTCAATATTTCATGTCAAGGACCCCCAGAATTATGTATTTGGTCGCCGACCCCCATCTGAAAATATGTTGTTCCAGGGACCCCCGAGACGCAAAGATTTGAGTTAAAAACGTAGAATATATTCAAAGATTTGCTCCACATTTTCACGATTTTTCAAAAATAGCAGACTTACAAGCTTGCACTCGGTGCCGCACTATGACCTTGAAGATCTGCTATTTTTCAACAGCTAAAGTACAACATGATGCTTAAAACACCAAAAGGGGACTGGGTGCTACAGTAATGGGGATTGAATGGACTATACTAATTTTACAATTTAGGAATTTAGCAGATGCTCAATCCAGTGCGACTAAGAACAACACATTGGAATACATGAAATACATCAAATAGTCACCAAGAATCAATCATACATATAAGCTAAGAACCTAACATCCGTCTACAGTGAATGGGCACTACTAATTTAACCTCACTGTCACCAGAACCGAGACCAATGTGGGGTGGAGTGAAAAAGGTCAGACCACAGGGTCACTCACAGACCAACCCTGTGGTGAATAGAGGTCGGTGCGTCTCTGCTGGTGTCCAAGGTACAAAATGCCTATATGTAATCCAAGGCAACCATCATTCACCCTCTAGTTTCTCCCTCTACACTTTCCTGGTGTCACTCTTTTTTATGCTCTTTTATCCCAAGATTGTGCAACCCATTTTTTTCACCCAGTGTCAATTAACTAATCCTGTGGGCTAGACTCTCTCTGCCAACCTGGAGAGAGCAACGGACTGACCTTATGCTTCCTTCTATGCATGAGGAGTCCAAGCTGCTTCTTTTCACATGACCGGGGGGAGTTGGAAGGAACACGTTATAGCGCGTGGAAGGAACACGTTATTCCAAATTGTTCCTTTCCCCCCCATCAAGTTTAGAGACCAGGATTACTGCATGTTTTTTGTGAGGGTACCTACCGAAGGTGTCTGTCACTCTTAACTACAGTACAACTGCTCTGTTGGAAATGTAATCGACTGTGACAAAGTAATAATGAAACGTGAGGTGAGAGAGGGGAAGAGTGGAGGTAGAAGGAAATAGCAGGTCAGACGGAGAAATGGATACATAGGAGATGGGATGGAAGGAGATATCTGAGAATTACACTGAGGGTTGGTGGTGGTATTAAACCAGTTGGAGACCTTATACTGGCTGGTAATAGAAGTGAAATGGGATGGGATTGAGGGATTGAAAAGGGGATGCAGGGATGACAGAAGGAGCGACAGAAGGAAATGGGTTTGGAAAGAGGTGAATGTCCTATAAAGTGACATTGAAGAGATGGGGAGAAACGAGAAGAGGAGAGAGGAAAGACAAGGAGGGGAGTCAATAAGGCAAGAAAGACTGTCTTTTGATTAATGGATTTGTGCATTTAACCTGAATGGAAACAGAAAATTCAACACTTTTGCTGAATATGTTCTAACGTAGAGAACTCCTATGATAATCCATGATGGCTATTGATTTTGCGCAATTATTACTTGATAGTATAGTCATAAGTCGTATTATAAGCAGAATGTAGAAGCCACATCAGTTCCAATACCTTTCCACATTTTCAAATCCAAACACGTTTCCAAATACACTAAGCCTACATTTTAATCATAATATATACTGTAGGCCTACCAAAGAATGAATTCATATGATACAATGTATATATGAAGGCCATGTTAGTGGACTGGACACATTCTATAGCATACACTTTAAGTTAAGATTTTAAGATAATATTATCTTAATACTCACCTACGTTTCATGAATGAGTTTGAATGTACCGCTCTGTTAATTAACATCCTACACTTATTGCGTAGTGATGCTTTTTGTTGTAGCAGTTTGAATAACTGTATCCAACTTTGAAATTCAGGTGACAATTTGGTCCAAATTTCCTGATTATGAGCAGCCTTGACAATGTGCAGATGCTTCAGTTAGCAAGCCAAATTTTGTAGAAAAATGAAGTCATTAGCAATTTATTAGAAAACCATTGTTGGAAATGAAAAAAATCGACACAACTTATAAGACCTGTTTCTGGTTGTCCCCGTCTCAATTTCTCAGACTTCAGCTCAGCTTTAAAAGGTGTCACAGGATCTTGTTAAACCGTTCTACGAGTCTGATGTCTGGGAACTGAGCTTTAGAAATAAAAGTAGCTTTTATCTTTATATGCTGTACATAAAATCATCCACTTATGTGAGGGCTAAGAGGTAAGGAGCGACTGATCATAAACGCATGACCGAGCTGAAGGGCTTCAAATGCGCGTATAAAGATGAAGAAAGGAGAGTGAGAGACTGAAACCAGAAAGACATTTTGGACCGGTATGAATAACACATTATTCTCTTCCATTGCAGTGGACAAAGCCCCCCCAAGTCTCATAGGTCAAGAATGGAGTGGGCGGCTTGCCGCCGCTATGGCAAATAGTGGTTCAGACTTCTGTGACACGTGTTGTCTATTGTGATGTCATCTTGCTGTGGAGGCGGTTCTTTGCAACACTGGTGTTAAAGTGAAGTGCCACCTTATATCCTGTTTCTAAACATTGTTTTTCAAGGCATATTCATTCATTCATTCAACCTTTATATAAATTATCGGAGAGAACATTGAGGGAACCCCTCATTTACAATGCATCGATTACATGCAAACAATTTAAAAAAAACTAATACAACAATTAATTACAACAATCCGTTAAATAGCACAGTGGAGGTGGAATTGACATGCTACTCTTTTTTTTTATGTTTTGTCATACATTTTATGTCACAGTATAAGGAAACAGTCAGTGATAGAAAGAAACCCTTCAAAGTTTTACCATACCATACCATATTTTATTTTCAGGATAGAAAGCTTTCGGTCCTTGGACCCTTTTAAGGCGAAAAACAAAAAACAATATTAGCTGCAATGATTTGCAGAACAAAAAAACAAACACCGGTCAAAGGTGTATCAGAGGAAATGACATCATAATATGCTTGTTGATCCAACATAATATACTGCAGTGGTTCCCAAGGTGGGGTCCGGGGACCCCCAGAGGTAAATTAACATTGATTTTACAATATATATTGGGGTCTCTCTAGAAATGCCATTAAATGGGGGTCTGTAGACTAATGCTTGTCAAACTGGGGGTCCTTGAAATTAAACGGGTTGAGAATCACTGCTAGAGCCGTAAAAATCTTCTCTTATGGGGGTCCCTGGCATATCTTTTCAAATGGGGGTCCGCGAGGCTAATTATAGTGGACCCCCAGACGGAGTTGCACCACTCACTGTTATTGCACCACTGGCATGTTATTGTGTAAGCGTTCCGTACGCCAAATGTGAAACAAACTAAAAGTAAATAACAGCTCTATTATATGTCTCTTGAGGACGTCATTGACATAATTATTGGCTTCTGTGGCGGAGCCTTGTTCCTGTTTAACAGAACCGTTCCAAAAGTATAGTTTTACAACGTGTGACTCCTGTTTTAAGAGGGCTCTCCCCCTTTAATTTGTCCATGAGTTATTGGGTCAATGGTTTTGCTTTGTCGGCGGTGTTACTTTGTCCCCGGTGTCAATTTGTCACTGCCGGTCCACACGTTTGTCACATTGTGACATCACAGCTGTTTGGTGATACAGAGCTCTGTGTTTCATTCATTCATGAGATGATGATGATGGGTGAGAACACGGCTGTAATGACATGGTGACATGGCCGCTCTCATGGATCTCTGCTTGTCCATTCTTCCTTTGTGTCGTTCTCCATACTTCTTGTCCTCTCGGTCTGTGCATGCGTGCGTGTGTGCGCATGGAACTGAGTCTAGAGTCTGTTGCTAATCACTGAGTTTGGCAGCTATCTCTGCCATCCTGCTCCTATACGATACACATGGTAGTCCTTACCAGCTAATGAATACCATTCTTCATTCTCTCTCTCTCTCTCTCTCTCTCTCTCTCGCTCTTTCTCTGTTTTATACACAAATTGAATGACATCATTTTGCTCCTGTTCTGGCTTTTCTGATAACTTAGCGGGAGATTTTGCCATTCATGTGTGTTTGTGTTCAGTGCACGCATGGCTTCTCATCTAACACTATTACAGTGTTTGGCATAGCTTGCGTTTCACTGCCACCATTTCCAAAGCACAATGATGTTACTTAGAATCACATACTCTGTTTTAACACAATCATTCCCAGGATTCCTTCAAAATATTCCTGAGAAATATTTTTGCTAGCTTACCTTGCTCTCGATTCTATTATCTCGCTAAAAGCTCCAAAGCGTTCATATTTTGAACGAGAGGCGGATGAGAAGTCAGAAATGAAGCGCTAGTATATCCATCAGATCAAAACCACGGAGAGCGCCCTGGATTAGCAGATACGAGGCATTCTTTCTGCCGCGCTAACAGGCTAGTGAACGGGAAGCTAATATGATTGAAGAGCGAAGCGTACGGTGGCCTTAGAGGCTCACTCAAAAATAAAAAAGGAAAAGATTCAGAATATTATTCTCTCGCCTGATATCATTGAGGATGTGCTAGGACGTCCTATGCATCCGCCGATTGGATTCCCTATGATGTGTCGACACGTTCCTATGGACGGAACCTGCAAAAGGAGAGTGGTCACTCCATGTATTTATTTTTGTGCAACCACCTTAAGTGTTGTTATTTTTTCATTTGCGTTGTTAAATCTGGAGTTGTGGTCTCCTTGAATTTCAGTTTTAGAATTTTTTAGCTTTTAGTAGCTTGAATAGCCTACTGTATATGAAATAGTGTTCTTATAGCACACTTCATTAGTATTCTATTGTCAGGTTAATGTGTGAACTGAATTGCCTTGAAACTATGGCTTACAGCCAGCCATTTTATCACCTCAAGAAACACAATAGCAACGCATTCCTTCATATCAGACATTACAAAAGAGAAAAAAATGAATTATATATATATACACCCGTGTAAAGTGAGTGTTCCAGACCTACAGGAACGCACCCAGGGTGCCGGGCCGGTTCCGACGTGCCGCCCCGCGTCCGAAACGGTTGAGAAATGACAGTTACCGTGTGGGGGTCCCACTACTGTATACCCTCTACTGCAGTGTCTCTCAACCTTTTTTGTCCCGGGGCACACTTTTCATAGCCTAAAAATCTCGGGGCACACCTAGATATATGGTGTGTGTATATACTGTATATATAATATATGATATATATATATATATATATGAACCCAATATACTTTTAAAAACACACATGACAGCACTCGTCAAATTACTTTAAAGAGAAAGAAAAGGACAGAGACAGTGCCTCAGTTTCACCAATTTATTTTTGAAAACTCATACAAAATGTAGCACACACATGTTCAATTTGTCAATGCAAAGTAATACTTCTAAATAAAAAAAGGAGTTGTAAAAACAAGAACAAAAATATTTTGCCACAATACAATGGTCTTAAACTTGAGCACTTTTGTACAAAGAAAATCGTAAAAAACAATTGATAAAAAGAAAAGTAAATATTTTTGACAAGTTCTGTCTTAGTGTGAACCTTGAGCTTGTTTTCCTGAACAAAGAGTTTTTATCCTGGCTGGATGCTGGACAAACAGACACGGAGCTCTTCATTTTCAAGTCAGGCTTGAAAAGCTAAGCTCACAGGTAGGTTGTGGAAAAGGGGAGCAGCACTGCCATTGCGCTGGCTGTGATGGCTGGATATTCTTTCAAGTATCAAGAGACTTGCCTGCTTCGTTGTGTCTTTCTCCTTTTTTTCTTTCAAGCTCACGAAAAAGTGTTTGTCCTTCGTAGCGAGTTCATCATGATTGGTATGAAGGTGGCGCTTCAGTTTACTCTGAACCATGCGCTGTTTGCAAGCTTGAATCCACAAACTATACACAGCGGAATCGGGTACGTTTTATCCCCAGTAAACGTGAATCCAAACTTCATGTAATCATCGCGGTACAGTCTGGCAGGGGCTTTCTTTGTAGGCGTTGCGTTATTAGCCGCCGTTGTTGCTGTTGTTGCTGTGCCGTCGTCAGGTGGAGGTGACTCGGCGGCGCTGTGTGTGCTGCTGTCGGGTTCTGGTGGTGTCTTTCTGGAGGGAGCGAAATGTCTGTGCTGTGCCCCATTTATACAGTAAAGTTGCCAGGCGATTAACATTTCTATGGCCAATGGTCGTTAAGAGTGAAGAGTCTATTGTTCCGTCGTCATGTTGTTTTCGCATGTCTATTTAGACGTGTGACAACAACAACGACGCAACAATAGGACGCCTATCTATCGCTTTCGGGGGAGGGCTAGTGTTACTTTTGGTCAAAATCTCGAGGCACACCTGGAGATTTCAAAGGCACAGTAAAGTGCCGCGGTACATAGGTTGAGAAACACTGCTCTACTGTACTGTACTGCCACTGTACTGTACTCACTGGCACACACAAAATCATATACTGTTAATGTGTTTGTGTGTGTTAGGTTGTGCACAGGTCGTGAAAAACAACCATGCTGTTTTCGTGCTCATACCCACCCAGGCACCCACCCAGCTACCCAGCCAGCCACCCACCCACCCACACACATAAGTGAGTGGTTGCACCACTCAAAAATAAAAATAAAATAAATACTTTTCATATACAGTAGGGGTCGAAGATGTTGGGTTGAGGGGTAAAATCCCCCTTTTGCATGGAACTTGGACTTATATAGAAAGACCATTTACACGTGACAACATGTCCACTGTAATAGTTGGAGTTATAAACAATGTAATAATTACAATGTAATACAGGGAAAATGACAAACACACTATAACGAGAACTATCAGAAGTGTGAATGTCCATATCTTTTAGGGGCTTTGATGTGGCGAGAAGTGAGAAAAGTGCACAACCAAGAAGTTCCCATGATGAAAGGGATCAAAAGATGTTTGGGTGTTTAATGGCTGTTTCATGACAGTGTGGGAGGGTTTCCTGCCTGGAGAAGCTCCATGTGAACTCTATATCAGTCAGACGCTGTCATCACACCGTGGTGAGAACTGAAGGGACTTTCCACATGTTCCAAGACCTCTTGTTAAATAACCTGCACTTAGCACTTAATGACCCGCACCTGCTCCTCTCTCTCTCTCTCTCTCTCTCTCTCTCTCTCTCTCTCTCTCTCTCTCTCTCTCTCTCTCTCTCTCTCTCTCTCACTTTCTTGATTCCTATCGCCATCATTTGCTTCAAGTCTGTCTCGCTGTCCTCTCTTTCTCTCCGTCTGCCCTCTGTCTCTGTATATCTCTTCTCCGCTCTCTCTCCTTCTCTTCCTTCTCTGATGTTTCTGCAGGTGTTTGGCTTTTACGACCGAGTGATTAACCATTTTAACCCCAGCTAGCTCTCTAGTCTGTCCTTGTCTTCACCTCCGGTGTGATGAGGCTATGAGTTTATGATGGCGAATAAGATTAAGTTGAACTTCGGACTGAACTGTGTGTGTGTGTGTGTGTGTGTGTGTGTGTGTGTGTGTGTGTGTGTGTGTGTGTGTGTGTGTGTGTGTGTGTGTGTGTGTGTGTGTGTGTGTGTGTGTGTGTGTGTGTGTGTGTGTGTGTGTGTGTGTGTGTGTGTGTGTGTGTGTGTGTGCGCGCGCGCGTGCATTTGCTGGCTCATAGCAACCATTATGATCATCTGCCACCATCAACAATTACAGTATTTTGTTAAAACTTAACTTGAATTACCATAATCTTGACCTGGGGTCACGTACCAAAGTGTCTTTGTTTTGGTATTTTTGGGTTCCCAAATCCACCTCTAACTTCTTCATACCCCGGCGTCAGAGCGCCCAGGCGCGCGTGCGCAGTGGTGTCTGTGTGTGTGCGTGTGCGTCCGTGTGTGTGTGCGCGGAATCTTTGTTGTATTGTGACTGTATTTGCTCAAGGGAGTTGTCTTGGATAATGGCCAGAATATCACTAGCTTGTGATATTGTGTGTGCGTGCGTGTGTGCGTGCACGTGCGTGCGCATTTAAACAGAAGTAAACCACTATGACTCTCGACCATGTCTGGAGGGGCTTACATAAGCCTATTTACTCTCCCGAGGGATTCCCATGCACCTTCATCCCTCTCTTTCTCATCCTCCCATCTATCCGTCACTCCATTCGTCCTCCAAAACGGCTTTCTCTTCATGTTGTCTCTCCATCGCTCCTGCCCCGCCCACTCATGGTTTAAACAGAGCTTAATCGTTTACTTTCCCTGACAGTTCAAGACCTCTCTCTCTCTCTCTCTCTCTCTCTCTCTGTCAATCCATCTCTGGTCTCTAATATCATTCTGTTTGTTCAATCCATCTTTGCTCCTCTCTCTCTCTATGACACACACACAGACACCTGGACACACACAGACACGCAAACACACACACACACACACACACACACACACACACACACGCACGCACTGTACAAGCCAAACAAACAACACCATAATTCTACAGATCTGGCAGCAGTTCCTCTCCCCTTTAGGTGTCCTCCTTATCCCATCTCCACACACAGTCTCATTCAGCCCCCCTCCCCTCCCCCCCTGAATTCAATCTCCCATCCCTCCCTCTGTCCCCTCTGGCGTCTTCAGCCCCATGTGGTAAAGTCCCCCCTCTGCCTCTCAGTCCCATTCATCACTCACTCTATATACTGTAGCCTGAATCCTCCATTCTTAAGGATGCTGAACACAATGTATAGCCTGCACCCCCCATCTCTTCTTGTCTCCTTCACCTAACCCTTCAGGCCTTCACACTTTCCCCTTGTCTCCTTCACCTAACCCTTCACACTTTCCCCATGTCTCCTTGTCTCCTTCACCTAACCCTTCACACTTTCCCCATGTCTCCTTGTCTCCTTCACCTAACCCTTCACACTTTCCCCATGTCTCCTTGTCTCCTTCACCTAACCCTTCACACTTTCCCCATGTCTCCTTGTCTCCTTCACCTAACCCTTCAGGCCTTCACACTTTCCCCATGTCTCCTTGTCTCCTTCACCTAACCCTTCACACTTTCCCCATGTCTCCTTGTCTCCTTCACCTAACCCTTCACACTTTCCCCATGTCTCCTTGTCTCCTTCACCTAACCCTTC
>NC_139705.1:27064169-27099169 GCF_964188405.1 Protomyctophum parallelum | reverse complement strand
GTGCTATGTTTACATAAAATGCTATAAGTCTACATAAACTGCTATCTAAGTCTACATAAAAAACTATCTAATAAGTATTTTGAGACGTGTGGAGTGTTGTCCCGGCGTTTTTAGCGAGGGTACTACCAGCTTCCCTGCGACGGCTGATCTGAGCACTCCGGGAGGGTTTGTAGGGTGCGATCAGCAAACGAAAAGCACGAGTCAATACAAAACAGATCTATTTACTGAATAAGATGGACTTCTTAAAGGATTTAGTTCCGACATTGTTCCGACTGTCATTAGAACGACAACCTACCTCAATACCCTAACCCTATAACCATAACCGCAAGCACGGGAGCAGTGCATGTTCAACCTACCTCAACACCCAACCTATAACCATAACCGCAAGCACGGGAGCAGTGCATGTTCAACCTACCTCAATACCCTAACCCTATAACCATAACTGCAAGCACGGGAGCAGTGCATGTTCAACCTACCTCAATACCCAACCTATAACCATAACCGCAAGCACGGGAGCAGTGCATGTTCAACCTACCTCAACACCCAACCTATAACCATAACCGCAAGCACGGGAGCAGTGCATGTTCAACCTACCTCAATACCCTAACCTACTGTATAACCATAACCGCAAGCACGGGAGCAGTGCATGTTCAACCTACCTCAATACCCTAACCTACTGTATAACCATAACCGCAAGCACGGGAGCAGTGCATGTTCAACCTACCTCAATACCCTAACCTATAACCATAACCGCAAGCACAGGAGCATACGAGGCATTCTTTCTGAGCCGTAAACAGGGAAGTGAATGGGACCGTGCGAAGAGCAAGGACTATGGTGCAGAATAGTTTTCTCTCGTTTGATATCAATGAAAATGCGCTAGGACGTGTGTGTGTGTGTGTGTGTGTGTGTGTGTGTGTGTGTGTGTGTGTGTGTGTGTGTGTGTGTGTGTGTGTGTGTGTGTGTGTGCGTGTGCGTGTGTGCGTGTGTGCGTGTGTGCGTGCGTGTGTGCGTGCGTGCGTGCGTCAGTGTGACAGGTAGAGAGGAAGCGGATGGAAATAGAAAGTGCTCTAGAACTGGATGAGACTGGACCGAGATTTAGGAGGCCGAGAGAGACGAGAAGTAAGAGACAGCAAAGAGAGAAACCGAAGATATGAATGAATGGACAGAAATAGGCCTACAGAAGTACAGACACAGAGCAATACGTCAAGTTAGAGAGAGGGGGGGGGGAAGAGGAAGATAGCCAGGGACGTGCACACATAGACATCAAAGGGGGCTTCAGCCCCTGCCCTTTTACCTGTCTTTAAAACAACTGCCCTCTCTAGACCACAAATGCAGCATTTACTATGGTGAAAGAAATGCAAATGCCTCTCCTTTCCATGCCATGCCGGAAGGCAGCATTCAGGAGAAGTCTCCTGAACTTGAACACAGAATTTTGCGTTGAACAAATTTGTTTAGAAATCCGCATCTCCACTAGCTAAAGAGTGCTGGGTTGCGCCCCGAAAATAGCTGATCTACACACTCTCTCTGTGAGCTTGTAGATCAGCTATTTTTGTCCAAAAGTGCCCTCTTACGGGATTTCCGCCCCTGCCTCTCCAACACTCTCTGCACGTCGCTGAAGATAGGAATTAGAGAAGACAGAACCAGGAAGGGATCGATGGAAAGAGAGAGGGAGTGGATGAGATAAAGAATGACATGGCCATGGACTGACATATCTATAGATAAAGATACCTGTTGGTACCCTAAACATATTAGGGACACAGGGACACCACCAGGGACGGACAGACACCACCAGGGACGGACATCGCTGTTCCTTGGGGTGGCTGCACCACTCAAAAATAGAAGACTTTTCAACAAGTATTTATTTAAAGACGTTTACGCCGCGGACAAAGCCAACTCTTGTCGTGACAAATCATGAATCAATAAACACAATGTTTTGGGCCGAACAAATAATTAGAAAGAAGAAAAAAACGGCAGGTTACTTCTTTGTAATTATTTGTTTGGTCCAAAATAGTTTGTTGTCATGATTTGTCACAACTCGAGTTGGCTTCATACGACGCTTAAAATAAAAACTTTTTGAAAATGCATTGGGCATTATTTCCCAATGCATGCGACACTATACCAGTACCTGTCTTTTCAGGGATTAACGCAATGTACACACATCTATATTTTAAATTGTATAATTGGTTATACTGTAGCTAATGGGGTTCATGAGGCAGTGTTGGGAGTAGTGTAACTAGTGTACTACTGTCAGATACAGTACTTTTTTTTGGCATAGGCAGCTCCCGGCAGGATCCGCCCGGAGAAACTAGGCGCAGCTGCTGGACATGAGACTAATTAATTGTGTGCTCAATTTAACAAAGGTGCAGACGATCAGAAATCAGCAGAGAGTGCGCGACGTTTGTGCTCCTCTATGCTGAATTGAAGTGGACTCTGCCCCAGACTTTTTTTTTTCTCCCTGGAAATTAAAACGTCTGTTTCTGAGGCTAATAGTAACCTGACTCCGCCAGATTGCGGCTGTATTGAGTTCATACATTCCCTCCTCCTGCCTGCATCTGGTCTCTCTCAAGCAGAAACGATGAACCGGAAGCAGCGGGACAAAAATCTGATATCTCCATAATGATTTTGAGTTGTAGTCTTGTTATAGGTTGTGTTTACATTTGCTCTGTGGCACAGCTACAATACGTCACCAGTCTCGCGTTGATCCCGCCTCTAGCGGCCGCATACGGCCGCATATTGCTCCGATCAGAATTTGATCGGGGGCGGCAATGAGAGGGAAACACCATAAACGTTAAGCTAGCTGTCAATTTCACTTCACTTAGCGATGGAGGATGAGAAGAACATAAAATAGTAGAGAGAAAGGAGAGCAATGAACAGAGGAGTAACTAGAGCAAACGACAATATGAAGAGGACAGATTATTGAGAAGGTATACAGTGGTTTATTGATACTGTAGCTAGCTACCACTCTCACTGTTTGGACAGGGTGTGTGGCAAACGCTGGAGGGAAACAAGATTGATAGTCAGTGAAGTATGTTTACATGAAAGCTAACAAGATCTGGCTCCTGGTCCTCCCACAGTGGGAGTTTAGGCAGTGACACACAGTGTTGATTTTGTCGACTAAAACTATGACGATAAATGGTCGTCGACTATACCTGTTTTCACTGAGAAAAACTAAATGGAAACTAAATGAAAACTAAGCTATGATGACTAAAACTAAGACTAAATATTACTGAAGGTGTGTGAATGTTTGGGATATAGCAGGGTGGTATCTGTGAGGTATTGTCAGCGTCATGATTTCCGACGGCGCATTAATTACGGCGGCGCGTTGGTCCAACTCGTCCCATTAACCCATTTAGACCTGAGGACGATTCTGCAAAAAATTAATCTGAAAAACCCTATGTTCTACGTATGTCAGTGGTTCTCAAACATTTTCATGTCAAGGACCCCCAAAAATATATGTAATTGGCCGCTGACCCCCATCTCAAAATATGTTGTTCCAGGAACCCCATGCACAGAAGCAAGGCTTTGAGTTAAAAACGTTCGCTTTGAAAGAATATAATAATATTCAAAGATTTGCGCCACATTTTCACGATTTTTCTAAAATAGCAATTATGCTAATGTATGACGTAATGCTTAAAACACCAAAAGGCGCGAAGCCCACGTTGTCGGACTAAAGGGCCGACAGAATTGCGAGCGGATCCCATCTGTGAGTGCAGACAGAGCTCCAGCCAAAGGACCTTTGTGAAAGTCCAATATTTTCCCTGCTGGAATGCTCTCGAGCAAGCTCCCATTGAACTTGGCATTACATTTCAAGGAGTTCCATATGGTTCACCCTATGTTTGGACCCTCCACAGTGAAAAGACAGGCTTCTTCTGGTGCGTTTTCAATCAGTCAATCAGGTATTTAGGAACTATTGTTTCCACAATTTTTTGTATTATTATTTTTCCCTAATATAGATAGTGTAGAAACCAGACAAAGAAAATCAGTATTAGGGGGAATGGAAAATCTTCAAATGTATGAAACTCTCATTGGGTAGGTCTGAATGTGTGATGGAATCTTTTAAAAGGTTACCAAATTCTTGTCGAAATAGTTCCAGTAACCCAGTTCTGGTATGGGACCGTTTTGGCTCTCTGCGAGATGACGTGTCCATTGTCCTTTGTTGTCCTTGGTGCCGGTCAGTCCTGGTATGTTGGATCTTGGTTATGTCCCTTGGATGGCCCTCTTAGGGAAAAATAATAATTGTCCTTGAATTTCAAAAGGAGCCCAGGGAACACTTTGTTATTGTATCATCAGCCCCATCTATTAATCAACATTATCCCGGTTTACTCTGTTCATTTTTGAGGGGCGCTAGGCCCTCCTATGCACAGGTTTAATGTCTGTCTTTAGTTTTTTTAGTAAACGCATTGACAATGAAGGGAAAATGTACGTCATATTGTCTCTTTATTGTTAATGGCTCTTTATTGTTTGTGTTAGTACCGTTTGTTTTCCATCACCATTACATCACCATATCAATGAGTTAGACTTTAATATATTAGCGCCCCTCACTTCACATGGGTGTGATTCTTTCCCCTCATATATATGAGGAAGTTTAGAGAGAGAGAGAGAGAGAGAGAGAGAGAGAGAGAGAGGGGGGACACTGGAACGTTTGCCTGTGCAGATGAGGTGTTACACTGGCTGCAAGTACACTTAACTAACTCACATGCACACACACACATAGTCCCATTCCACCACGACACACTCCTCATCCTGCATGCAAAATTGCAAATGCACACACACAATCTATTGCGTGCGTGGGCACGCGCGCACACACACACACACACACACACTGAGTGATGTCAGGTGGTTTTGCCATCAGCCCTCAAACCAGCTGTGTTGAGTCCAGGGCAGTAAACTGGATTGAGGTCCGGTCGTCAGTCCTTGATGTGTCTAACACACCAGTGAACTCTGGAACATTCTATATGCCTACAAACACTTAACACTGGGCCCGCACCTGCTGTGTGTGTGTGTGTGTGTGTGTGTGTGTGTGTGTGTGTGTGTGTGTGTGTGTGTGTGTGCGTGCGCGCACAAGGAGGTGGGGGGGGGATCCGTGTAGAATCTCGCACCAAAACATGTGCAGTACATGTTACAAATATTCCTATATCTCTCTACATTCTCTCTCTCTCACAAGCACATAGCATAGCAAACTTTGTTCTCAGTTGTCTCTAAAAGCTTAAAATATTTTTACACACCCTTCTATGACTCAATTAATTCAAACTATTTCATGAACTGTGTGTGCGTGCATGCATGCGTTATGGCCAACAGTCTGCCAATATAACGGCTTGACCCTGCAGAATCATTTGATCTAATTACAGGAGGTATACAGAGATAATTGGTAGTGCTCTGAAAGCTGATAGTCCTCATTTCCCAGACTCTAGACCCAAATATGTTCAATTACCCTGTCATCCGTCCCTGTGAAAGTGCTTTTGATGGAAGACTGACGCTGGCAAACTCCATTGGTAGAAGTGTATTTTTTTATTTTATTTTACTTTTACGTATTTGTTCTCTTTGCTCCAGTATTCAAGCGCTCCCCAACAACAATTACCGTCGGGTTGCATTTAAATCAGTTGTCATGAAGTGCTTTGAGAGGCTAGGATTACATCTGCTTCTCCCCAGGACAGAGAATCCACGGCAGATTGCCCACCATCCCAACATGCATGGAGTTTTGCACCTCAGACTATAGCCTACTAAAAGAGGATGGCCTAGACCTTCAACCACTGACTCGAGTAAGAACGCAGTCAATTTACAAGCTTGATTTTCAAGCAATAGCTGGCAGATATCAGCACTCTATGGCAAGGGTTCCCAAACTTTTTCATGTCAAGGACCCCCAAATTGACACAGCCCGCAGACCCCATTTAGAAAGGTATGCATGCCAGGGACCCCCATAAGAGAAGATTTTTACGGCTCTAGCAGTGATTCTCATAAAAGGGCCATAGACTTGCCTACACACATGACGTCACGGGCGGAACACACAAAGCCAGGCGTGGAGGGCGTAGCAACCCTCAAAAAAACAATTACCCCTGGATATATACAGTAGGCCACGCCCCAATTGTGCCCGACTAGATTTTCTGCCATTTAGCTTTTTCTTCAAAACACACTTTTTACTACTACAGATTTTGTCAAAATTCTAAGATGTATCAGTCAGATAGTTCCCTACCGATTGGCTATGATTGAATGACTTCCATATTTTTCCCTCTGTAACAGAGATCTGTGCTCCGAGTTACGACCGGGACAGACTGACAGACATTTGATTAATAGAAGGATCATTTATGTGTTTAAAGATACATTTTTTAAATAGACATCATGCAGTCACAGGACTGCCATTAAAAATGTCACATCATAATAATTTATAATGGATCATAATTGCATTTATAATGATCATGAGATATTTTACTGCATATAAATCCTATTTTATGAGCTGTGCTGATGAGGTAGGTATATCTATTATCTATACTAGGGCTGTTTTGGAGAGCAGATAATCTCTGGTCTTCTCTTCTCTCCTCTTTTCCCGTCTCAACCACACACCATAAATCATTAATAAGGGCTGTGTTATATCTCCCCACTGCTTGCCATGGTCAGTTGTGTGTGTGTGTGTGTGTGTGTGTGTGTGTGTGTGTGTGTGTGTGTGTGTGTGTGTGTGTGTGTGTGTGTGTGTGTGTGTGTGTGTGTGTGTGTGTGTGTGTGTGTGTGTGTGTGTGTGTGTGTGTGTGTGTGTGTGTGTGTGTGTGTGTGTGTGTGCGTGCGTGCGTGCGTGCGTGCGTGCGCGCACTGTATTTACAAGTGTATAAGAGAGCGATGCATGCACCGCACCGGGTCTTTGAAGTGTAAAGTATACCGGCCCTTTTTAAGTTTCTGATGTGAAATATTAATATGAGGTCTGGAAGGGAAAATCCAGTGTGGGCGTCCGTGGAAGTGGAAGCTATATTGGGGGGAGGACGGGTGCAGAGGACATGAGGAGAACAGAGGAGTGGGAATGGTTGTGCAAATACAGCTAGACAAAATGTCAAGTGGTGGCATTTGAGGCTGCTTCATCTTTGAATAGCTCTGGGAGGACCTGGCTCCAAGCAAAACAACAAGGTCATGTTGTATTGTATCATATTAATAATATAATATAAAGTATATCGCTGCTGACTGCTGTTATACCCTGTATGTTCAAACCTGTTAAAAAAATAGCAGCAACAAAAAAAAGCTAATCAACGTGGCGTGTCTTGAGCTTGTGTAGATTTGCTCTTTGCGTGCGTGTGACACTGTACTATGGACACTGTATATGGACACTGTAGATGGACTGTACTATGGACGTATCTGGATTAGTGCAATCTGTGCTGCAAACGGCGGCCGATGAAGAGAAGTCAGTCAAGGCAAAAGGACGTTCTTTTTGTCGATCATTCTGGTTAGTTTTTCTTGAACAGAAATAATCTCGGTAAGGAAGGCACCACAGACAAAAGTATAGGGCATTCATTTATTAAAAAAAAAACACCAAGCAAACATAAAAAGTTAAAATGTAGAGATAAGAGGTTTCTGTCCAACTATTGTATCAGATCATAGCATCCGTTCTGTCCTTGGATTAGTGACTCACTCACTACTGCAGGGATGTACACTTACACATTATGATAACTAGAATTTCATCCTAGCGTCGCAAATGGGAAGAAGGCAATAGCGGGAGGGCGATGTGAGTGCTGTACTGTACCCCTTTGTACTGTACTGCACTCCTTGGTATTGCACTGTACTGTACTGTACTGTACTGTACTGTACTGTACTGTACTGTACTGTACTGTACTGTACTGTACTGTACTGTACTGTACTGTACTGTACTGTACTGTACTGTACTGTACTGTACTGTTATTAGTGTTAATGTTGTTCTTATTATTATTATTGTTGTTATTGTTATTATTACATGGATTATTGTTTTGATGTGAGCTTGTTTGTAAATGAGTGAGTTTACAAAGAAGCTTATTGTTATTATGATTATGATTATTATTAGTAGTAGTAGTATCGTTATTGTGATTGTTATTATTATTATTATATGGATTATTGTTGTGATGTGAGCTTGTTTGTAAATGAGTGAGTTTACAGGTGACCATGTATGATGCGACATGGGTACACCTTTTAGCTCACATGTTTTCACTTGTATATATAGATTGTGAGAAAGGGATAAAGAACGACACACATCAAATGCTGCAATTTATCAATCAATGGCACTGCCAAAATTGCCAAATATAAAAAAAATATATTGACATTTTTCCAAACAAATAAATAGGCTAGTTACAGTAGCTAAGCTGCCCACTTAAGCACCCTGACCACACCCAGCACAATGACATTAGCACCCCTGGCTAGTTACAGTAGCTGCCCACTTAAGCACCCTGACCACTGCAACAATGACACGAGCACCCCTCCCCACCCCAAGGATGGCCTATAGGTGAGGAATGTTGTTTTTCCAGTTCCAGTTTAATACACACTGTGTGTCTGTGTCTGTGTGTGTGCGTGTGTGCAGTATAGGAGTCTGGAGGTGTTAGAAGGTAAATGGACTGGTTAGGCACACAGAATGAGTCTGCCTAGCCAGTCTGTGTGTACGTTTGTATATGCATTTGTGTGCGCACGCTCACGTGCATGATGTGTGCCACAGCAGACACACAGTAAAAACCCTCTCTGTGTTATAATTTGACTGAATGTATACATGATTTGACCCCCATGGGTCCATCTCTGTCTCCAATCTCTGCATGGCAGTTACATTGAGCAATGAGGATTTGAGCGTGGCTGTATTGACAACAGGCTGAAGAGGTTTGGGAGGAGACTGACCTCGTTAAAGAGGCCTTGAACAAACAGAACGGATAGAGAAGGATGGAGTGGTGAGTGGGGAGGCAGGGCGAACGGAGAGAGAGAGAGAGAGAGAGAGAGAGAGGAAGAAGAAGAAGGGAAGGGAGAGATGGTTCAGTTCCAGCATGGACAGAAGCAGGCACAGACGGTGTAGGTGGAGGTGAGAAATGGAAGCAGGGAAGGGAAGTAGGGATGAGCAGAGGGAGGGAAGGATGGATGGATGAACGCATGGGTAGACAGGGGGTTAGTTAGAGAGGAATGGAGGGAGGGAGAGGTGGAATTGATGAGGATGGATGGAGGGAGGGACGGCAGGAGGGAGGGAGTAAGAGGAATGGACATGGAAGAGAGGTACATGGACGGTGGATGGATGGATGGAGGCACTGAAGGTGGGGTTAAGAAGAGAGGGGAAAAGAGAGCTGGAAGTAAAGAATGGTGGATGTGGGAGGGAGGAGAAGGGCAGATGTCGTCTATAGAGGAATTATAGAAGACATTGAATGGAGAGACAACGGCAAGTCACTCTGTAAAAGTTTGCTGTGACGGAAAGCAGACATTGTGTGTGTGTGTGTGTGTGTGTGTGTGTGTGTGTGTGTGTGTGTGTGTGTGTGTGTGTGTGTGTGCTTGTGCGTGCATGTGCGTTCGTGTGTGCATGCGTGCATGCATGCGTGTGCGTAAAGAACACTGAATATTTAACATGTGTGGACGTGTTTTGATTTTCATCCGGAAGGCATCAGGAATCAAAAATCAATAATTGATAAATAAATGATAAGCCACGTATTTTCAAAGAGCAAGTCAGTTCACTGGTGCAGCACTACATCTGTGTGTGTGTGTGTGTGTGTGTGTGTGTGTGTGTGTGAGCATGTGCGTGTGAGCATGTGCGTGCGTTGTGTGTACCGTTGCCATGGAAATGGCATGTTGGGTTATCGTGTTGATGATGTCCACACATCAGGACCTTTTCACATGTTGCTGCCCGGTTATTAACGACCAGTACACGTGCACGGCACGCGCGCGCATGCTGAACCCTGCATCTGTGTTTCTACAGACAGACATTGTGTCTGATCCTGCAACTTTGGAAACGGCAATAAAACTAAATCTATGTTGTTCAGTCCACGAGCTATTTCAGCTCCAGGGACCATCTCCACTCTCGATGGAACTCCCATCGAGTAGGTGGAACGCTACAAATATAATACCTGGATTTTTGGTTGGATAAACACCTTCATTTCAAATTTCATATTGATTCCTTGTGCAAAAAGCTGGGTTTCTTCTAGATTGAAGGCTTGCTTTGCTTGTTCAGCTCGCAAAAAACTGGTCTCTTTCTGTCCCAATTGGATTATGGTGATACCATGTATCACCATGTTTGCCTGCTCTGTTTGCCACCCCTGTACCGTGTGCTGCACTGAGATTCATAAGTAACTCACCTTTCAAAATCACTGCATGTTGTATGCTGCAGTCGGTTGGTTCTCATTGACATCTTGCAGGCTGCAACATTGGTATATTTTCATTTATAAAGCCATTCTTGATGATCTGCCGTCTTACATTTCTTCCAAATTTGACTAGGTCCAAAATGGTCTAAACCTCAGGTCAAATGCTGTGTGTGTAGTACCTGCATTAAAATCCGAAAGTGGTAAAAAAAAATTCTGGTCTTCTTTGGCCCTTGGTGACGGTCGTGGAAGGACCTGTACTACAATCCAGACTAAAATTGGCTTTGAAAAGTTTCATCTTAGATGTACAGCTGCACATGTTTGGATATGTACTAGCCTATATGTTCATGCCTATATATTTATAATTTTGGTTTATATTGTGTACAGTATGTATTTTGCCCTGCTACTAAAAGATTAGCACTTTGGTGATTGGTTGTTTACTTTGAGGTGTACTTTGACATGTATAATGTAGTATTGAAGTGTAATTTTATTTCTGCCTCAGTCCAGTTCACACTTATAGAATAGAATAGCTGTAGAGAAAGAGAAATAAGCAGAAGTAGGGAGTGGATTGCTGTTGTTATGTTGTCCATTTGTAACTTTTAAAATTCAACTTGATTTAAATACTTAGTGTTTTACTGTGCATGCATGACAAATAAGCCAATTGGTTGTGCAGCATTTTTTGTGTCCATGTTGAAGGCAGCGGTCCAATCCACATTGACATATGAGTCTCTCTGCATTAGGCCTATAGGTCAGAATAGAGGCGGAATGGCTATTATCCCACCCAAATATGAACATTTTGAAGCGTTTTGAGAATATTATTGTTGCATTGTCATTTAGCCTTTATTATCCTTTCTGTTCTACTGTTTTGGCCACAAAGAGGAAGTCCCTTACGTCAGGGCAAGGGGCATGAGTCCTCAGAGACAGCCCTGTGTGCGTGCGTGCGTGTGTGACTGCGTGTGTGCGCGCGTGTGTGCGTGCGTGCGTGCGTGCGTGCGTGCGTGCGTGCGTGCGTGTGTGTGTGTGTGTGTGCGTGCGTGCGTGTGTGACTGTGTGTGTGCGTGTGTGTGCAGTCTGTACGATAATGAGAGCTGCTGACTGGCTGCACTTTGATTGGCTGCCTCCACAGTCCCTAGGGATGACCGTCTGAGCGGTGCCAGCTAGACGCCATGCAGATGGAACTGTGTGCATGTGTGTGTGCGTGTGTGTGGGTGTGTGTGTGTGGTGTGTGAGAGAGAGTGTTTGTGTATGTACAGTTTGTTGATGTCTAATCAGCAGGTGATTTTGTGTTTGTGTTTCCGTCATTTCAGCAGGTGCTTCTGTGTCTTTACAGTATATAGGCTATATTTGAAGGTGGCACCACCTTTATTTGTGTGTGTGTGTGTGTGTGTGTGTGTGTGTGTGTGTGTGTGTGTGTGTGTGTGTGTGTGTGTGTGTGTGTGTGTGTGTGTGTGTGTGTGTGTGTGTGTGTGTGTGTGTGTGTGTGTGTGTGTGTGTGTGTGTGTGTGTGCCGCAAGCATGCGTGTGCGCAGTACTGCTGATACTGTGCCGCGCCCTTCTGTCTCTAAGGGCAGATTGTAAACGCTGTAAATTGTGTGTCTTAACGAATAGGTTTTCTCTCGTTGTGATATTTTTCAACCAGCCCTTCACTTGCCTTTTTCTTTGACAACCCCCCCCCCCACCTCTCTCTCTCTCTCTCTCTCTCTCTCTCTCTCTCCCTCTGTCTCTCTCTCTCTCACTGTCATTCCACATATTGTCTGTCAGTTTCAAGTTTATTTGGTAATTTAAAAAGAGATTAAAAAACACATTTATACAATATCTACAGTTTTCTTTTCTTTTTTTTTACCAAAAAGGAGTAGGCTGAACCTTTAGCTTATGATGCCTATAACCTTTTAATATTTAAATAACTACCAAAGGTAAGAAAATACAAAATACAAAACACAAAGCAAACAAAAAAAAGACAGACAGACAGACAGACAGACAGTACCTGTGTGTACCTGTATCAACAGTGTTTACATAGCTCTGTGGCTGTGAACATCACGCTGCGGACAATCATTAACAGGTGTGCAGTGTTAACGAGGTGAGCCGACCCAACACCAGCCTCAGTAACCTCCACCTATCGACACATTACGAGACGGGTCCCATGGTCGCAGGCAACGTATTTCCTGTAGGTGGAGACAACATATCTGCGGTGTAAACACTTGGCTCTTCTACTACATTGAATGGTAGAGTGACTGATGTTAGTCTGGTCTCAGCCACCGCAGTGTATCTTTTGACATTCCGTTTCTCTCCAAAGTTGATTGTTGCCACTTTGAGCAGCCCTAAACTACACGGGTTCATCCTGATGTTCTGGGCATCTTTGTAAAGTTAGTGTTAATAAAAAGCAGGTAAAAGTTTGAGCAGACTAACATCAGTCAGACTATACCATTCAATGTTGTATAAGACCTGCCTGTTTACACCGCAGATATGTCATCTCCACCTACAGGAAATACGTTTGCTGCGACCATGGGACCCGTCTCTGAATGTGTCTATAGGGTGACTGCAGGGTGTCAAGTAAACACCCTGCAGTAGTCCTGACAGACCTAGACTATACGCGGATGACATCAGCCTGCTCTCCAACCACATGGAGAAAGCACAGGAGCTCTTGAGCAGAGTGGAGTCCGAGTGTGCCAAGGTTGGCCTTCGGCTGAATGCCAAGAAAACTGTGGTGATCACCTATAACATCCAAACGGAACATCCACCTATCACAACAACAGGAGGCAGTGCTCTGAAGGACTTCAGGTACCTGGGCTCATGGGTCAACTCAACAGGAGGCAGTGCTCTGAAGGACTTCAGGTACCTGGGCTCATGGGTCAACTCAACAACAGGAGGCCGTGCTCTGAAGGACTTCAAGTACCTGGGCTCATGGGTCAACTCAACAACAGGAGGCAGTGCTCTGAAGGACTTCAGGTACCTGGGCTCATGGGTCAACTCAACAGAGCAAGATCTAAAAGTGAGGAAGGCACTTGCATGGAGGCCCCTGAATTATGTAGTGTATGGAACTCCAATCTCCCGACAAATCAAACTCAGCTCATTTACGCAACGGTACAATCTGTTCTCCTCCTATGGCAGTGAATGCTGGATCCTGAAGCCAACTCTGCAGAAGGCTCTAGACGGGTGCTACACCAGAAGTACACATGTTACCAACGAGAATCTGTATGCTGGAATATTCAGGGTGAGCGACAAAATAGCAGCCAGGAGAATGAGACTCGCAGGACACTGCCAAAGGCACCAGGAGCTGCCAGCCAGCAAACTGGTGCTGTGGGAACCAACACATGGGCACCGCTCACAAGGACGTCCCATACTGACATATGTGGATGTACTCAAGAAAGATGCGGGAGCGCAAAGCACCAACGAGCTGGCCAGATGTATGGAGATGACTGGAAGCGACGATGAAAGGCTCGTCTGAGGACGACCTATAGAGAGAGAGAGCAGACGCTTCCTTATCATTTTGTCATATAGGACGGTGGGAATGTTGGGCGTGGCAAATTCCACATTTAAAGTGATTGCGTTTTGTTAAAGTGTGGTTCACCCGCGCGCTCCATCTTATTATCGCTGTCCTATTAAGAACTATACTGCACTAAAATCATATACACGCATGCGCGCGCACACTGACCCACAAGTAGCCTACATACAAACAAGCATGCATGCACACACCTATATGCAGTATGCACATACCTCAGGGGGGGGGGGGGGGGGGGGGGAGAGAGAGAGAAAGAGAGAATGATGTTGGGGACAGTGAGAGGGAGTGACTTTACCTCTGGACTCTGGCAGAGGGAGTGGCTGTGGAAGAAAGACGAGGGTGTGTGTGAGAGAAAGAGAGAGAGAGAGAGAAGGGAGAGCTTTCACGCCTTTCTGAGCAGTGAAAGAATACATGGCATATTGAGACAGCCAAAAGGCAGCATGCAAAAGTAAAGCAGAGAAATAACAAAGGGAAGAGAATTAAAAGTGAGAGAGAGAGAGAGAGAGAGAGAGAGAGAGAGAGAGAGAGAGAGCCTGAAAAGCTTCCTCTGTTCTGTCCCTCCTCTTGTCTTCCCCTCCTCTCTGCCTGGCCCAGGAGAGAGAGAGAGAGAGAGAGAGGAAACACACAGAGAGAGAAGGAAGGCACAGAGAGAGAGAGAGAGAGTCTGCTTTAGCGCAGAACTCTGGATTCCAGGACCTTTGGAGTTACTCACGCAGATCTCTCTCCGCACACGCACACCCTTACACACGCACACACACACACACACACACACACACACACACACACACACACACACACACACACACACACACACACACACACACACATACTCACAGATTTTCCTGGGACACATCTCTGCAGGAATCACCGCCGCAAGGCAGAGGGAGTGAAAGAAAGAGGAGTTGAGAATCATTCCAGTGGACTATACAGCCATGGCACCTGTCACGGGGCAGAGGGAGACTCAGAGAGCTGGGTAGGGGCGACGCCGGACACAGACGCACGCACACCGCACCAAGTTCTACTGGGACAAAGGTGAGGTTCTGTTACTCGCTCTGTTCTGCCAATCTATCTATCTGCCAGTCAAGGTGGCATTAGTACACAGTCAGTGCTATAATTAAGCAAAAGTTAAGTTAAAACTGAATATCATTTTACTGCATTGTGTGTGTGTGTGTGTGTGTGTGTGTGTGTGTGTGTGTGTGTGTGTGTGTGTGTGTGTGTGTGTGTGTGTGTGTGCGTGTGCGCGTGGTTTAAAGCAGTGAAATACAATCAGTCTGTAGTTCAGCTTTCTGTAATTGGATTTGATTGACAACACTGTAAATGTGGGTGATTGTAATTTCTTTTAGCTTAAACTCCCTGTTTGGAACGGTGTTTACAGTACTTACAGTAGTGCGTGTGCATGCGTGCGTGCGTGCGTGCGTGCGTGCGTGCGTGCGTGCGCGTTGGAAGGAAAATAGGCAGTGATGTAGGACGGATATAAGTTCCCCTCTGAGCAATTCAACGCCTCGGTTGAATGGAGGGTATATATGTACGCGTAAGTGTGCCAGATGAAATTGAGTGGTTTTGTTTAGCGTAATTGAATTTGACCTATAGCTGTGATTTATCACGGTCCGAACGGGGGGGGATAAGGACACTGCGTGACTCTTCCACCACGTGTGTAGGAATGTTGCTCTGAGGTTTCCTTCCACTGCTCGTCCCAGCGTGGAACTGTGGGATCATTTTGAGGAGGTTTTTACCATGTCCCTTTTTTCAGTGTGAGTTGTGTAACTGAAACAGAAAATAGCCTTGAGTTTGAAAAACTGCGTCTTCGCAGACACACATGAGTTGTGTATAACTCTGAAATGGTATACAGTATGAGGCTTCTATGTCATGATTCTTTCTCCCATATGAACCTGTATGTTTACGGTATATCAAAACATGATTGTCACCTTTTTCTTCACTCTTAAATGCTGAAATAATGTAATACGGGAATCATCACATGACCTGGTCAGATTATTGTACAGTATATAGGTGAACTATACAGTACAATTTGAAACTTCTATATTGCTGCATTAAGTTCCTCTGGCAAATAGTCATTGGTTAAAAATGCTCTACTTAGAGGTGAGGACCCTATACAGTATGAAAACAACTTAATAAAATATAAACAATACATTTCTATGCAAAATATAATCGCAGTAATGCACATTGCACAATATATCTGACAAAAAAAAGCATTGAATCTCCCACAGAGTGTTAATGTCGTCATTTGCACTATTATGTACAAATGTAACCAAACGGGCACTGTGTAAACGTGTATGCACTCTTATGAGTTCAATTAAATGAACGGTCAGGGTTTCAGTATGCCATGAGTGACCGTTGGAGGATAAATCGGGTCCTTTCCACACCTGCGCTCATTGTTCAGCCCTCTCTCCACTCCTCCCTGCAGCCCACTACACCCCGCAGGCATCCTGCTGTACTTTTGTTCTTTAATCTCATTTAGTTCTGCCTTTTATCCCAGAGTCCAGCCCAAAGTCACACTTTATTGCTCGCTCCTTCAATCTCTCTCTCTCTCTCTCTCTCTCTCTCTCTCTCTCTCTCTCTCTCTCTCTCTCTCTCTCTCTCTCTCTCGCTCTCTCTCTCTCGCTATTTATCTGCTTTTTTCTGTTCTTAGTCTCTCTCTCTCTCTTGCTCTTTCACTCTCTGGCTTGTTCTCTCTCTTTTGTGCTCCGTTTCGTCTCTCTCTTTCTGTCTCTGTTTATTCTTCTCTCTCCATCTTTCGATTCCTTTCCCTCTCCTGCGCTATCCTGTCTCTCTCCCCCTGTCTCCCTCCACGCATGCACGCACGCACGCACGCACGGTGTGTTTGCTTGGTCTGTCATCTCACCTATTCAGGCTGTAATCCCAACAGGTCTCTGTAGGTATACCCTCCCTCCCCCCAACCCTGTTGACACCAACCTACACCTGAACCCTTACATCAGTGGTTCCCAAAGTGGGGTCCGGGGACCCCCAGGGGTCCTTGAGGGAGTTCCAGGGGGTCCCCAGCTAAATAATAGTTTGGAACCTGGTAACTCTGAGAGTGTACAAATTCCATTTGTACACAATTAACACTGATTTTACAATAGGTCTCAGAGATAGAAAGGCCATTAAATGGGGGTCCGTAGACTAATGCATGTCAAACTGGAGTCTCTAAACGGGTTTAGAATCACTGCTAGAGCCATAAAAATCTTCTCTTATGGGGGTCCCTGGCATATCTTTTCAAATTGACATGCAAATGTTTGGGAACCACTGCAGAAGACAAAGATTTGTGCCGCATTTTTACGATTTTTCAAAAATAGCAGACCTACAAGCTCGTAGCGCGGCACTCGGTGGCGTGCGTGCGTGCGTGCATATTTTGTGGCAACATATGAGAGCAGACCAGTGGCTGCACTTCATAGAGCCAGGGACTTTGTGTGTGTGTGTGTGTGTGTGTGTGTGTGTGTGTGTGTGTGTGTGTGTGTGTGTGTGTGTGTGTGTGTGTGTGTGTGTGTGTGTGTGTGTGTGTGTGTGTGTGTGTGTGTGTGTGTGTGTGTGTGTGTGTGTGTGTGTGTGACAGTGTGGTGAGACTCTATGTCTGTGTGTGCTCTGGGCCTCGCCTGGAATGTTAACAGAGAGAGACACACAGAGACAACAGGAGAGAGAGAGAGAGAGAGAGAGAGAGAGAGAGACAACGAGAGATAGAGGAACAGGGAGAGAGAGAGAGAGAGAGAGAGAGAGAGAGAGTAGTGAGAACAAAACAGAAAACCACAGTCAAATCTGGAGGGTTAATTATTTTTGGAGGTGTCCAAAGTGAGCAGGTCCGTCCTGTTTAACTCACTCAGTGCCACAGGACTTAATGACGCCTCCCTCTAATGTCCTAAAGTGCCATGGGCGCCTTTGGACACTTTTGAAAAAATAAAGAAATCCTCTATGCACGAGGGCCAAAACTGGTGTCCACCAGGTGGCACTGATTAAAAGGACACTGCAGGGTCAGGAGGGAGCGCTCGTAGGGTCATGAGGACAAGTCTCTGACGTTTGAAATATTTAAAGAGAGCTTTTCTGCTCTCCTGAAATGTCCTGACGTTTGCACCCGGGGCCAAGCAGATAGGTTGGTCCGTCATTCAAATAAAAGGTGAAAGGCTTTTAGCATCAAAATTTCATCAGAGCTCTTTTTCTTTTGGTTTGGATTTCCAAATCCGTTCAAAAATAACACAAATATACGATGCTTGACCCTGGTGTGTGCGCGTGCATGTGCGCGCATACTGTATGTCAGCGGTTCCCAAATTGACACTCATTAGCCCACAGCAGACCCCCATTTGTAAATATATCCCAAGTGCCCCCATGAGAGAAGAGTTTTACGGCTCTAGTGTTCAACCATTTACATTTCAAAGGGGCTCCCACTTTGACCTGAATTAGGCTACACGGATGCTTAATGACATTTCTATCTCTGGGACCACAATTTCTATTGTAAAATCAATGTTAATTTAACTCTGAGATTGTACAAATGGAACCAAATGGACCCTAACAGGTCCATTTGGTTCCATTTGTACACACTCAGAGTTACAGACCCATAAGGGTCCATTTGGTTCCTATCATTTGGTCCCTATCATTTAGCTGGGGACCCCCTGGAACTCCCTCAAGGACCCCTGGAGGTCCCTGGACCCCACTTTGGGAACCACTGCTGTACAGTATGTACAGTACTGTATGGTTGTGGGGCAATGCTTGTGTACTTTGAGTGCATGTTACATTTAGTATAATCCTACTCTCTCGATCTGAATCAGCAAGACATCTGGAAACTCTGTTAAAATTGATTTACACGGTCCATGCTGTGCCTCTGAGTCTGTCATTCATATCAAAAAGAGAACCGACTCTGAAATGTTTATCTAAAACCTCAAAATGTGATTTGTAACTGCCAGAGAAGCAAATGAAAGCAATGTTTGACCCAGCAGGAAAGGACTGGACTGCATGGAGGAGTGGTGTGTTAAAGAGCTCTCAAATGGAAAGTGCAGGAACACAACAACAGCCTCTGTCCTGCCGCTGTCTTCATTACTGTCCAACCACACCAAGGTTGATTTCGTTGACTAAAACGAGCTTGTCGGTTTGTCGACTGCCTATTTTCACGGACGAAAACTAAATAAAAACGACTAAAAGTGCAAGACTAGATGTATTGAAATATATTGTTTCGTCAACAAATACAAGGTAAATGTTATAGGGAGGGACTCGTTACGACACCACCAAGGCCTGCCAAAAATTGTCGACTAAATCAACTGCATATTGATATTATATATATGATATAGTCGGCTAAAATTTGACAAAAACTCAAATTTGAATATAAAACTAAATGGAATTTTATTCACGAAATCCAAATTTGGTGTCAAAATCAACACTGCATGATAAGGACTCCAATATCAGGACTGATGCACTACCACTTAAAGGACCACTTCACCACTTTTCAACCAGTGACATCATTGTTAGGCAGATTTTAGAAGATTAAAAAAGACATTAAGATTTTATTATCATGAGAACGATGGCTTCCATTTCCAACTTTTCAGGAATAGAAAGCCTGCAGTTTCTATTAGCTTGGATTCCCCATTGATGATGTCACTGGTGGACGGGTTTCTAAACTGCCCACAGCCCTCCTTTGAAACACAGACTGAGTGAGTAGGAAAGAATTGTGCTATTTTATCATGAACATTAGCGAGAACCAATTATTGCGACCATCTTTCGACGTAGTTTACTATGAAAACCTGTCAGTCACGCCTCGTGACACGTTCCATATTCAGTATGGCCGTCTCCATATATGAAGATCACAACTCTAAATCTGGCATCACGGACACCATGTTGATCTGACCTCATCAAACCCTTAGATCTCCATATATGGAGCTGACCTGTGTGCGTGCGTGCACGTCCATGTACGCGCACGCCACACCAGTTTCTCTGCATGTTTGTGCCTGTGTGTGTGTGTGTGTACAGTATAGTCTCATAATATAGATATTCCACTGTTACTTTCTTAGTTTACGCATGTTTTATGATAAATGCTTTTGTGATGTATTCCCATGCTTTTGTTCCTGATTATTGTAAGTCGCTCTGGATTAAGAGCGTCTGCTAAATGCCTAAATTGTAAATTGTAAATTGTATATGGTTCATCTTGTAAGCATCAGCAATCCTCTAAGAACATATATCATGTGTGCTACTGTTAAACTTGGTTACATCACTGCCTGTCAGCACAAACATCAGTGAGTAGATGAACTAAACATATTATGCACAGTCTCAGTGGAGGTATACGGGGGTTAGACCACTCATTGAAAGGATACGTATAGCTTCAGTCTTCTGAGGTAATTGCATAGTGCTCACATTGTTGAATTGTTGATGCAGAGTAATGTGAGAGTGGTGGGCAAGAAAGTTTGAGATCACTCTAAATGTATGTTTTTTTTAAGTGAATCCTTTGGTTGCTGTGTAGACACGTATACACACTTTTGTTTAACAGAAACTGTATGGTCAGAAAATGGATTGCATTTCGGAAAAGAGCTCTTCACCCATTCTGGGCGGGAGCCGGGAACCCCTTTTGGTGTTTGAAGCATTATGTTATACTTTAGTTTTTTTTTTTTTATCGTGACAATGTGGCGCAAATCTTTGATTATGTTCTTTCAGAGCGAACGTTTTAAACTCAAATCTTTGCTTCTGGGGGGTCCCTGGAACAACACATTTTCAGATGGGGGTCGGCGGCCAAAAATAATTCTGCTTGTCCTTGACAGCAAAAAGGTTGCACGGTGGCACAGTTGGTAGTGCTGTCGCCTCACAGCTAGAAGGTCCTGGGTTCGATTCCCGCTGGGGACGCTGTGGGCACTGGCGGCGTGTTCCCTCCTCCACGTCATCAGTGCCCATACCCGAGGCGGGAGTTGGCGATAGGGCCTTTCTGTGTGGAGTTTGCATGTTTGCAAAGGTTTTGCAAGGTTGAGCACCTGACAAAACTTTAGAAGACATTTTGTAGAATTGAACTCGGGTCTAAACAGGTTAATTGATCGTAGGACGTTTACACCAAACAAGACAAGAGGGTAGATAGTTCACGTAGATAGTATATCTCAGGATTATTAATGGCTAAGTAGCTGCATGTCAGCTGATAAAGGTAGATAAGTTCACTACAGATGGATTGATTGCAGTTGAAACTGAGGGCAGGGAGAATAGCTTAGCTCAATTAATCTCTTTAAAAAAAAGGGCAGATCCTGAGTGCTGATATCCAAGACAAGGTATTAGCTACAGAGGATGTATAATTAGATGGATTAGTGTGTAAATATTTTCGTAGATAGGCTAAAGTATAAGGTTACGTGATTAAACAAAAAGTCTTTGTGTAGCTAGATAGAGGAATAGCTGGCCTAAACAGGGGTTAGAGAAGGCTATTATATGGATTAGGTTAAAGATGGATTGCCACATTTTTTGCATTTTTTCCATGTGTCTATGAGGTGACAGTACTTCATTAGACACCCTGGAGTCGTTTTTATGTGCAATGGTGTATTAACTTTGTATTTAGGGTGTCTTCCTGGTAGCTGAACCCTTGACATGTCAAACGGGTCAATGAAATAAACAGTAATATAGTGACATCACACTATCAGCCCCTCCCCTAACCCCTCCCCCTTTGCCATACAACTACAGCTGTGGGTGCGGCTTCAGTTCAGGTGGATCACCACCCATCACCACCCACCAGGCAAACCAGGCATACTTAATGAACTGGTGGGCGTGTCCACATAAAAACAACATTTTAACAAATACTATACACTCTTTGGAAAAAGTTCTTCCTCCTTATATTATAATACCTGATGATCATGTTTTAGGGTGGAAACAATCGTGGCACTCCATCTTTACTATTTGAAAACTAGTTTCAAATAGACTATTTAGGCTAGCCCGATTAAGTGATCTAAATAGTAACTGATGAAAGGTAGGCTTCATTATTATCAGTAGGAGTTACGGTGATAAAAAAACATACACCATCTTTACAAGTTAATTAATCCTTTTTCACACACCATAATATCCAGCGTTTATACGGCGTCCTCAACTCCAGTTAGCTCAGTGTCAGACTGCTCTCTGTTGTTCTGCATGTCATCTGATGCTTATACTGCTTTATTCGGCCAAGCACCTCCGCTCCAGATGCACCTGCTTACATCTGCTTGTATGTGTCGTTGGGGGATTATGTTACTCCTGACCCCAGAGTCTAGGCACACAGACAGACGGCAAACCATGAAGCCAGATGGACTCTGCAAAAACCAAACCCATTGCCATGTCATAAGCCATTAATAAAACCATAATACTTGTCTGAACTGGGCTTTAACCCATTTTGGGCGGGAACCCCTTTTGGTGTTAGCATTATGTTCTGCTTTAGCTATTGAAAAATAGCAGATCTACAAACTCATAGCTTGTAGGTCTGCTATTTTTGAAAAATCGAAGAACGACTGACATAGAAACATAGCTTTTTCAGAAAACTGTCAGGACATTTTGTAGAATCTGATCTCAAGTCAAAATGGCTTTAACGTGACTACGGTTAGATTACAGACTTATTAGTCACCCGGCACCGGCAGGACTCTTAACTCAACAATGGCTGCAGGAGAAAAGGAAATATTCTTGTGTAGTGGAATAGCTCTCACAGAGACAATCAATCTATCAATCAAGCATCAAGACACCCATCTCAACCTGGCCTTAAAGTGCCATTCAGGCTTACAGATCAATCATGATTGAATGTCTTAATAAGGCACCGATCTATTCATCCCTGTGCTCTGCACTGGAATACCTTTCTGGAAGTGACAGTAAAAATTCTAGACTTAGATCTACTTTGTGAGATAATTATTTCTTCAAATGACTTTAATAACTTACAGGTAACTATAATCGCATCCCATACGATGCCTTAGACTGAGTTATATAGGGTTAGAAGCACTTAGGGGTTCTTTGCTTTCAAATATTGCTTGCAAGCATTTCACAATACTATGTAAATATATCTCACAGAGTGTCTCCCTGGAAGAGTAAAGCTCTTCTAATGCTCCCATCATCGATTGCTTTTAGGAATTCAAAGCATGCTTACAGATGGCCGTGATCACTGATCTGACCTCACCCTAGGCCAGTACAGGCAGGCATCATATTTCTGCACTGCATCTAAATGTTGTTTCTTATATAGACGTGTGTTTTTTTGTTTCGTTTTTAACCTACAGTTTATAGTACTGTCGATGTACTGTAGAGAATTGTGAAACTCTAATCAAAAAATATAAAACTATATCAATCATTTAGCTGCAAGGGGACAACGTACCCGATCAATGATTCCTGAGGGTCCCCATGACCCCATGCTGAGAACCACTGCTTTACGCAGCATGTGTTGCTGTGCTCCAGCTATAACGACATAAGAACTAATAAGTGATCTTGTTCTGCTAAAGTTCCAACATTTAGATGACAGAACATGTTCACTGCAGGAAGGAAGAGCTATAGATGTAGTGGATGTGGAGGCTGCAGATTACTGAGCTGAGCTGCTTGTCTTGGACATTTTATTTCTCCTACTACATCTCCTCCTCTCCTCTCCTCTCCTCTCCTCTCCTCTCCTCTCCTCTCCTCTCCTCTCCTCTCCTCTCCTCTCCTCTCCTCTCCTCTCCTCTCCTCTCCTCTCCTCTCCTATCCTATCCTATCCTATCCTATCCTATCCTATCCCCTCCCCTCCCCTCCCCTCCCCTCCTCTCCGCCAGCCCTCCCTCCCAGCCCACCTCCTCCCCATTGGCTATCCTCCTGCTACGCTTGTCTACACATTAAAATTGTCATTGTTACTGTGTGGCTCTGTAATAACCGTGCGTGCGTGCATACGTGTGTGTGTCCAATTTCCAAAGCTAATCTTGCGTCTTATCGGCAACAAATTTCTAGTTTATTTAATGCTGAATGATTTTATTGGTTTCTCTCTGCAGAGTAAAACATTGATAAGGCCAGTCCATGCAGTCTATGACGCCAGTTGATGACATCAGGGGTGGAGATTTGACATGAATTATAGGTCTTGGGCCCATTTTAACACAGGCTTCCCAATCTAAGATCGTTTGTATTTGTTGGTTTGGTCATGGTTTGGTCCGATGTGGCCTTTCATTTGGTCCAGAATTGATTGAAAAAATAACAGTGAAACTCTGATAAAAACTATAGCCATTCTTATTTCTTGTACATGTATTTACTAAGTTGTACATGCATGCAATATTGTTGAAGATTAACTACAGGGTCAATCATTTAGCCAGGGCCCCCCTGGAAGCCTCCTAGGACCACTGGGGGTCCCTGTACCCCATGTTGACTACAGGGTCAATCATTTAGCCAGGGCCCCCCTGGAAGCCTCCTAAGGACCACTGGGGGTCCCTGTACCCCATGTTGACTACTACAGGGTCAATCATTTAGCCAGGGCCCCCCTGGAAGCCTCCTAAGGACCACTGGGGGTCCCTGTACCCCATGTTGACTACAGGGTCAATCATTTAGCCAGGGCCCCCCTGGAAGCCTCCTAAGGACCACTGGGGGTCCCTGTACCCCATGTTAACTACTACAGGGTCAATCATTTAGCCAGGGCCCCCCTGGAAGCCTCCTAAGGACCACTGGGGGTCCCTGTACCCCATGTTGACTACTACAGGGTCAATCATTTAGCCAGGGCCCCCCTGGAAGCCTCCTAGGACCACTGGGGGTCCCTGTACCCCATGTTAACTACTACAGGGTCAATCATTTAGCCAGGGCCCCCCTGGAAGCCTCCTAGGACCACTGGGGGTCCCTGTACCCCATGTTAACTACTACAGGGTCAATCATTTAGCCAGGGCCCCCCTGGAAGCCTCCTAGGACCACTGGGGGTCCCTGTACCCCATGTTAACTACTACAGGGTCAATCATTTAGCCAGGGCCCCCCTGGAAGCCTCCTAGGACCACTGGGTCCCTGTACTCCATGTTGGGAACCACAGCAGTGAAGCTCAAACAATGACAAGTGGGAGAATCCCTCCCTGCTCCTTTCTCTGTCCTTCCCCTCCTCCACGTAACACCTCCCTGCACTCCTCTCCTCTCCTCTCCTCTCCTCTCCTCTCCTCTCCTCTCCTCTCCTCTCCTCTCCTCTCCTCTCCTCTCCTCTCCTCTCCTCTCCTCTCCTCTCCTCTCCTATCTCCTCCTATACCTCCTGCAATGTTCAGCTCTGTCCATCATTGTAGCGGAACAGCCTCTCCACGGCTACAGCGACCTGTAATTGCATTCTCCATATGTGCGTGTGTGTGTGTGTGTGAGAGAATGCACATGAGAAAGTGTGGGTACGTGAAAGAGATAAAGAAACTGGCAAATTACGTGTTTGTGTGTGTGTGTGTGTGTGTGTATTTGTGTAAGTGTCTGAATATGTATGTAGGCATGCTTGCTTGTGTGTGACAGAAAGAGTTGTGTGTGTGTGTGTGTGTGTGTGTGTGTGTGTGTGTGTGTGTGTGTGTGTGTGTGTGTGTGTGTGTGTGTGTGTGTGTGTGTGTGTGTGTGTGTGTGTGTGTGTGTGTGTGTGTGTGTGTGTGTGTGCGTGTGCGCGCGTGCGCGCGCGCGTGCGTGTGCGTGCACACGCTGTCCTGTCCCATCACCTTGAGGAGAGCAGAGCAGTGAGACTGTAGTGAAGGTGAATTAAGGAGCTTTACACTGGAAGATGGAAAAATAACAAGATACGCACACACACACACACACACACACACACACACACACGCGCGCGCACAATTTTAATCTCTCCCTTCTTTAACACTTTCTCTCGAACACAATCTCTCTGTCAGCCCCCCTCGCTCTTCCTGTCACACACACACACACACACACACACACACACACTCAGTGTCCCAGGGGAGTGCTCGGGGGGGGGGGGGGGGGGGGGGGGCTTAAGCACGGATTGTGGTGTTCTGCAGTGTGCCTGTCAGATAAGGAGGGGGACGCAGGCCTACTGCCTGCCTGGTGACACGCTACTGAGCGCGTGCAGTTGTCTCTGTACCTGTCACTCAAACCCACCTGTCACACTCTGATGGCACGCACGCACGCACGCACGCACGCATGCACGTTTTCTGAAGAGGGCTGTCCTCAAAAGAGACACCGTAATATTGACTTATTCTTTTTTATGATATAACTTCTAATGATATAGCTAATTTTGCTTTAAAACTTAAATAAAACAACTTTGATTACAATTCAACCTACATTATACAGTATGTCCCTTTACTTTCCTTCCATGTGTCCGTTCGTCCGTCCGTCCGTCCATCCGTCCGTCCCATTCTTTATTTCATTTCCATTTCAGACTCTGCAGCACTTCCTTCCTTCCCTCCCTCCTTCCTTCCCTCCCTCCCTCCCACCATCCCTTTCCACTCCATCTTTCCACCTTCCTTAATCCCTTCGCTCACTTCCTTGCCTTCCCTCAATCCCTCCCTGTCTTCCTCTGCTTTCACCACCTGTGTTCCCTATTGTAGCAGCTGCTACATCCCCACCAGAGATGGGAGTTATACTGTAGCATACCTCTATTCTCCAGCTGCTACATCCCCACCAGAGATGGGAGTTATACTGTAGCATTCCTCTATTCTCCAGCTGCTACATCCCCACCAGAGATGGGAGTTACAGTATACTGTAGCTAAAATCATTTATTTTTTACCAATAGCACATATCCCAGATTTCCCTTTACCGTTCATCATTTTAATTTTCCACTATACTTCACCTTCAGCAGCAGCTGCACCATTTGCCTCAATCACTGAGACCAATCACTGTGATGATGCTGTGCTGGGAAGTGCCGGCTGATGATTGGATGGATGCAGCTGGGGCAGTAAAGATGGAGCCACGCCCTGGCAGGGCTCAGCTTCGTGGATAGGGAGGTGGCGTTTTGCCAAGCTGGCTCGCGGTCTCTCACACCCTCTTATAATCCCCCTACACACGCACGCACAATCCTGCTCTATGGTCCCCTAACAGCCACACCTAGTGGAAGAGACCCTCTAGACACTTTAGAGCACCGAAGTCCTGTCGTCACTCGCTCATCCCCTGGTTCTGCCTGGTTCACGGAAGTAATTTCTCTATGGAGAATAACATGGGCTCATCTTAAAATCGTTTCATATAAGCATTGTGGTCCAAAAATAAACAAGCTGTCTCTGCGTTATTGTCAGGGAGGTGTCTCTGTATCGTTTGTACTACAGTCAGTCACTCATATATGTGACCAAATTTGACTGCGGGACTACCATTGGATTTTTTTTTAATCTTCGTTTTTTTCATGTCATATGAAAGCAGGGAATCATAGCTTCAAATTGGCATATTGTTCAGTTTGACCTAGAGTAACATCTTGCAGAGAAACAGCGAGTTGATAAAACAGGCTTGAAAGGTCTCTTACAGCCCCAGTCCCAGCCCCAGTCTCCTGACAGCTCCTCCGGGCAGGGCTAATTGACTCAGTCCCAGGAGGTGGGGAGGGAGGTGGGGAGGGAGGGAGGGGGGGTGGGATCATGGCACATTTCTAATTTGGCATCTCCTCCTTTGGATAAAAGCTGCACCCCTCCCCTCCCCTCCCCATCCCTGCAGCCCTCCCATCATCCCTCCTCCATGCACATCCTTGACTCCATCCGACCCCCATCCCTTGGTGCACCTTCATCTATATAGTCTTCTGTCTCCCATCACAACGTCGGCCATGTTTGTCTACTCTACTCGATACAGTCTAGACTCTAAAGTCCTTTGTATAATTCTTCCTGCGTCTTCTATCCATCTCTTTGCCATTCTGTCGTCTTGTCAGTATTCTTCATGCCTGGGTCCGTGTCAGCCTCAAAGACAACTAAATACATGGATAGAAACACAGACATCAAACACACCCATAGTGGTTCCCAGGTTCACTTTGTGGAGACAGAATCTCTCTGAAGGCAAAACCCCATGCTGAGCAAACAGGGGGTGCAGGGTCTGGGTGTGCATACACATGCGTGTCTCTGTTTGCATGTTTGGGTGGGTTCATATTGATTTATATGTTTTTGTGTGTGTGGGTGGGGGGGGGGGGGGCTTTCATGCATGTTTGGGCAGGCATTGCGTGTGTGTGTGTGTGTGTGTGTGTGTGTGTGTGTGTGTGTGTGCATGTGCGTATGCGCGTGCGCGTGCATGCGGACGTGGCCTCATCCCTCTTAACGAGCAGCCAGACAGAGAACAAAGACATTTTGTTATTGATCGTGTACTGTAGCTCTCCAGAATCAGCAGTCATAATGAAAGAATCTCTATCAGAGCCTGTCAGGGAGTTGGGGGAATATCCTGATACATAAAACAACATAGAATAGTGGTTTTGTTCACTCCAGTACTGTAAAATGTCTTTGTGTACAGTTAGGCTGTTTTTACTGCACCTTAATTTGGTGCAACATAAGTGTGTAACTATGTGTGTAAATGTGTGTGTAAGGTAACCGGAGAACTCGCCGCGGTTTTAGTGCATTTTAGTTTTACTTCACCTTGATTTAAATTGCATTGAATTGAGAGAGAGAGAGGATGGTTGTTTAGAGTTAACACTAGATGAAGTAGGAATGCTAAGGTTTAAACACCAAAGTACCGAAACAATGTAATTAATTAGTAAACAATAGCCTCTCCAATTTTCGCTGCGGTGAGTTGGCAAACCGGCGAGTTCTCCGGTATTCGTGTGTGACCTCCCACTAACCTAACGGTCAGAATACTGGGATGTCGGAGTTATGAGGACCCCGTTCATAATCCCCCCCCCCTCCATCTCTATCTGTGTGTGTGTGTGTGTGTGTGTGTGTGTGTGTGTGTGTGTGTGTGTGTGTGTGTGTGTGTGTGTGTGTGTGTGTGTGTGTGTGTGTGTGTGTGTGTGTGTGTGTGTGTGTGTGTGTGTGTGAGGGTGTGAGGGTGTGTGCGCGTGTGTGCGTGTGCGTGCGTGTGCATGTGTGTGCGCGCGTGTGTGTGTTTGCTTAGTGTGTGGGTGAGGGGCTTCAAACAGTGCAGTTCTTTATGTTTGAGCTTCCCATATGTTTATTTACCGGTCGCCGCACCCCTCATTAACCACAACTTACAGCAGCTCTGTGTGCGTGTGTGTGTGTGCGTGTGTGCATGTGTGCGTGTGATTGTCTTCTTAGGGTGGAAATGACATGCCATAGGCCAGGGGTTCCCAAAGTTGGGGTTGGGCCCCACATACTTGGGGTAGTGGGACACTGACGGTTGGGTCGCTAAATTATTTTGGGTCCTCAAAAATATTTTTCACACTCACAATGTAAAAAATGATTACAAATACATTTTAAGCATAATTGTTACACATTTCCAACATAGCCCCCTATACCAAACGTGCACGTTTATGTGCATAAACCTCCGGGTTAGGTTGACGGCAGCATTATTTTTGGGTCGGGGGCTGAAAGGTTTGGGAACCCATGCCTTTGGCTTATAGTGGTTAAAATGTTGGCTTTCCACGCGGGAGACCCGGGTTCGATTCCCGGGTGTTACATTGGTGCCGTGACCCGGATCGGGTTTCCCTGCATGGGAGGAGGTCAAAAGGGGGGTGAGTGTAGCAGAGTGGCTCAGAGCCTCAGCCTGATGGCCTCAAAAGTCTAATGTCTCCCCTGATCCATATAGGCCTTTGGCTTAGTGGTTAAGATGTTGGCTTTCCACACTGTGGGTATATATACTGTATACACACGCGCGCACACACACACACACACACACACACACGCACACACATTGTGTATTATATATGTCCTCATGTTGCATCTATTCATGAATGTGCTGACAGGCGGTATAGCATACGTCACTTTGCTTTTATATCACTACTTAAAAAAGTATAAGTTATATACTAGATTATCTGTCTCTCTATCATTTTTTTCCCTTTCTGCATCCTCCCTCCTTGTCCTCTGAGACACAGGGACGAGCCACGGGTCACTGACTCATGAAGGCATATCTGCCCGTGGGCAACACAAACATCCCTCCTTCCTCTCTCATCCACTTCACACTCTCTTTAATCTGTTACACTCTGTCTCATCTGCAGAAGTTTAAAATAAACTATTATGTTACACACAGCAAAATCCTGTCCGTTTAGGATTTACTGTGCATAATAATTTACAATTAGGATTTACTGTGCATTTGACTATACAGTATAATGTATATCGAGAAACTTCTTCCTTCTAAGTGGTCTACTCTAGACATAGACATGTGTGGCTACGCATGTTCTAACTGAAGTGTGCAAATTACTGTTGTTTGCAGAGCCAACATTGCCCACAACATGACCCAGATACTAAACATAATAATAATTTTCTTTAAAAAAAACAACAAAGAATAATCATACATGAGTCCAATCCAGTTCATTGGTTTTGGATTGGCTTGGATTTGATTGATTTAACCGGATTTAAATTTATTTTGTGTTAGATTTTTGAGTTTGCGTCCACGACGTGTGTGTTCGTCTCTGTGAGGGTTTGTGTGTGGTTGTTTGACAGTAATGGAGACAGAGGCAGGACAGAAGCAGATTGTACGGACAGCATTCTGGGAGCAGTTCAAGCCTATACAGGCCAGACATGGAGGACAGATGTTGGGACACGCTGGGACATGTTGTTGAACCCTCGGGTCCATAGTGGAGCTTCCAGACCTGGATTGTCCTACATAACAACATACTGAGTGATACTTTGTTGTGGGGTGAAAATAACTGATCTGCAAGCTCAAAACACATCGCAGCCTGACATTTTGTGAACTTGTAGATATTTCCCCCTCACGACAGTACTGTATATTACGCTTGTGTAACACACGCACGTACACACAACCACTCGTAGGGTTAGGGCAGTGCTGCTTCCCAAGCTTTTTCATGTCAAGGACCCCCAAATTGACACTATTTAGCCCGCGGACCCCCATTTGAAGAGATATGCCAGATTTGTATTACGGCTCTAGCAGTGATTCTCAACTTGTTTAGTTTCAAGGACCCCCAGCATTAGTCTACGGACCCTCATTTAATGGCATTTCCAACTCTGAGACCCCCAATTTATATTGTAAAATCAATCTTCATTAACTCTGAGAGTGTATCCAAATGGACCTGTTAGGTCTCTCAGAGTTACAGACCCATAAGGGTCCATTTGGTTCCAAACTATCATTTAGCTGGGGACCCCCTGGAACTCCCTCAAGGACCCTTGGGGGTCCCCGGACCCCACTTTGGGAACCACTGGGTTAGGGAACCTAGAACCAAGAACCCACTGTATATATATACAGTGTTATATATATGTGTATATATGTGTTTTATGAGCCATGGTGTTTGTGCATCAGTCTCCAAACTGATCTTAACACTTAGGATGCTAAGCACGTCCTCTCAAATAAAACCGTGGGGTGCTATTCTCTCTATATCTACGGCGCTGTCCGTGGTTTTGATCAGAACGGCGATGTTCCGTCCTAATTTCGGACTTCATCAAGCATCTCGTTTGTAATATTAATGGTTCTAAAGAGAGATCAGGCTTATTAGCACAAGGTAGTAATCGGACATTTCACCACCTGGGTTTTGTGGGGAGAAATGGAAGGCGGGGCATCCGCTTGGCACTCTAGTGTCTTTATATTCTGAAAAATACCCCGGTAATAGTGTTAAGTATCTCTTAACTGTCTAGCCATTGTAGAAGTTACCCATGTCGCAACCATTTGATATCAATACAGCAATATCTGCCTTTGTTCATGAATGTTGTCACGTTGGTAAATCATTACTATACCACTTTAAACTGCCGTTATTCAATGAGGGGTATATTATTTTCCAGACAACATTAAACTCAGCTCAACAGTATTGGTTTATGTTTTATAATTCTCCTGTGATCCCGATGCCAATCCACTGGACCATTAACCCTTTCACCCGAAGTTACAACCACGGTTTCAGTTACCGACTGCATGCAGGGATACATGACACTGTGTTGTGATCAGGCATGTCAGAAGGTCCCAAATGTGTGACATTTGACTGTAACATAGCCGGACGTGCGCGTGCGCGTGTGCGTGTGTGCGTGTGTGCGTGCGTGCGTGCGTGCGTGCGTGCGTGTGTGCGTGCGTGCGTGCGTGTGTGTGTGTGTGTGTGTGCGTGCGCACTTGCGAGTGCGTGTGCATGCTGTTTGTGCACGTCTTTGTGTGTTTGGAAGAATGGGTGCATCTCAATATCTGTTGAAAAGGATCTATCTGTGGCGTTTGCTGTGGTTTGGGAAGCCATCGCAGTGGTTAGTGTGTGTGTGTGTGTGTGTGTGTGTGTGTGTGTGTGTGTGTGTGTGTGTGTGTGTGTGTGTGTGTGTGTGTGTGTGTGTGTGTGTGTGTGTGTGTGTGTGTGTGTGTGTGTGTGTGTGTGTGTGTGTGTGTGTGTGTGTGTGTGCGTGCACGTGCGTGCGTGCGCTTATGTGTACATGCATGTCCTCCTTTCCATTCGTTCCACAACAATAATTCCTGAACCCTTTGCCAAGCTGCACGCGCACACACCTGCAGGGTAATGGTTAATACTAGGTTCCACATCAACACTGACAGGCTGACAATCACATCCTGGTAAAACAAAAAAAAAACAGAAAAACTCACACACAATTATCGGCAAGAAAAGCCAAATTCCTCTGAGCCCCATCTTGTGATTATTGGGTTGTAAGTGCTGATTTCACAGTTAGCAGGTGTGTAAGCGTGCAGTGACACACCCGTCTTTGCATAATAACAGAGAGAACAAACAAAATGTAAGACATTATTACCAAGCCACTCTTAAAACTATATAAAAGTGAAAAGACTTTGACTTTGTCTGTGTTCTGACCTCTGATTGGTCTAATGGTCTTGACGTTATACCCACGTGCACTGACTCCAGAGAGAACAAACAAAATGTAAGACATTATTACCAAGCCACTCTTAAAACTATATAAAAGTGAAAAGACTTTTGAAAAGAATGAACACGCTTCAAAAGCACCCATGAGGTAAAATTTGAAAGTATGTTTTATTTTCTAATTTCCAACAATTCTAAGTAACATTCCACCGGCCGTGTAATGCCCAGGTCTGACTGCAGCCTGAGCAGCATTGCTTTTCGGGTTTATGATCCGTTCGGGAGCGGATGATGTCGCTACGTCATGTTGTAGTATTGTTTTGTAGTCAGTAATCTACGTCATGTTGTAGTATTGTTTTGTAGTCAGTAATCTACGTCATGTTGTAGTATTGTTTTGTAGTCAGTAATCTACGTCATGTTGTAGTATTGTTTTGTAGTCAGTAATCTACGTCATGTTGTAGTATTGTTTTGTAGTCAGTAATCTACGTCATGTTGTAGTATTGTTTTTGTAGTCAGTAATCTACGTCATGTTGTAGTATTGTTTTGTAGTCAGTAATCTACGTCATGTTGTAGTAGTGTTTTGTAGTCAGTAATCTACGTCATGTTGTAGTATTGTTTTGTAGTCAGTAATCTACGTCATGTTGTAGTATTGTTTTGTAGTCAGTAATCTACGTCATGTTGTAGTATTGTTTTGTAGTCAGTAATCTACGTCATGTTGTAGTATTGTTTTGTAGTCAGTAATCTACGTCATGTTGTAGTATTGTTTTGTAGTCAGTAATCTACGTCATGTTGTAGTATTGTTTTGTAGTCAGTAATCTTCCGGAACTTCCTTTCCTCTCAAACCGATTCTTCTCAATAAAAGCTGTAGGGTACTGAGCTTTTATTGTTATTCTTCTGGTTTGAGGGAAAAGGAAGTTCCGGATGATTCATCCTTCCTGATGACTACAAAACAATGACTACAACATGACGTAACGGATATCATCCGTTCCAGACCGGTTCACACGGCAATGTTGTAACACAGACAGACCAGGCTTTCCTCCGAGGTGAAAGCCTGCTGACACAAGGTTAGGTCTGGTGTATATGGGCTCTGTAAATGATGCTGTTATCCACACGGCGGTTTGCCCGGTTTACAAACTGTGTGTGACTGTTTCAATGTCATTGAAGTTCACAACAAGTTCATGGACATGTTTCTCAAACCCAGCGTGACAGACAGGCACCCAAAAAAAGAAAAGGGGAAGACAGTGAGAAAGGCAATAACAGGAGAATATAATGACACATAATTACCAGCCTAGCAAGCTGGACCACTTGAAAGGCAGCCAACTGTAATATGGTTTGAAAACAAAACCACGTTGCTTTCTCGTTGGCCTCCTAACATGCACGTGGTCCTTCTGACTGTGCAACACATGTATGAGTGGAGGCCGCCATGTGTCCTTACAGTGCTCTCATCCAGACAAACCAGGCTAACTAACACAGAGATAGGCAGGAAGATGGTGCACAAAGAAAGATAGAAACACCTGAAAGAATGGGGAGGAAGAGAGTGAAATGTGCTGAATCTCTACCAGCATTAAGTTTCTGTTCCTCCTCTCCTCTCCTCTCCTCTCCTCTCCTCTCCTCTCCTCTCCTCTCCTCTCCTCTCCTCTCCTCTCCTCTCCTCTCCTCTCCTCTCCTCTCCTCTCCTCTCCTCTCCTCTCCTCTCCTGACATGAAATAGTCATTAGTCATTGTGGTAATTCCACCCACATGTCACTATGTGTTAGCTAATGTGCATCACAAATGTTTGCTGTGTGTGTGTGTGTGTGTGTGTGTGTGTGTGTGTGTGTGTGTGTGTGTGTGTGTGCGTGTGCGTGTGTGTGCAGTATGTGGAGTTCTGCTCCTGCATCTGTGTGCCTCATAAATTGTGAGCGTGTCACCATACAAGATTGTTACAAGATTGCGACATTCAGGAGAGCTCAATTATGGATATGGGTGGCTATATATATTCTTTCTAGCAGTTGGGGCTCTATTGATGGTATTTGTACTTCTACCTCCCGTTAATTCATTTATGGCTTTGACCCCAAACGACCACTAGCTGGATTGCCATGGAATTTGCAGTGCATCTTCATGCCTGGAGGATGATGATAACCCTACTGATTTTGAGCCAATGGTCTTTGCTTTTTGCACCTGCACCACCATTAGGCCAAAAATTCCATGTGCACCAAAAATATCACAACATCTACTCGGTTTGCCATGAAACATGTTGAGTGTATTCATGCTACCTGGAGGATGCCATTTCAGTGACTCCACTACCTTTCATTGGAGTCCAAATAACATTTCTCCTAATCTGGATTTGATTGTATAGGATGAACCCTATGAGGAGCTGCACAGCCTCTATGGGCTGCGGGGGGGTGGGGGGGGGTCAGGGGACCTCTGTGGTTGTGGGTCTGTGCGTCACTGTGTGTGTGTGTGTGTGTGTGTGTGTGTGTGTGTGTGTGTGTGTGTGTGTGTGTGTGTGTGTGTGTGTGTGTGTGTGTGTGTGTGTGTGTGTGTGTGTGT